>NW_027258737.1:0-56959 GCF_045791955.1 Oncorhynchus clarkii lewisi | reverse complement strand
GAATGGTCGAGGTGGCAGGCAGGGGAGGAGCAGGCAGGGGAGGAGAGGAACAGTGGGGTTACGTGAGGATGCCAGACCGCTGGATGATGGGAGGATTGTCGAGGTTCAGGGGGTAGACACCCACAGCTCTCTGAACAGTGGATCCTGATTAGGCCTCCCCATGCAGTCGTCTGGGAGGTGTGTGTGTGTGTGTGTGTGTGTGTGTGTGTGTGTGTGTGTGTGTGTGTGTGTGTGTGTGTGTGTGTGTGTGTGTGTGTGTGTGTGTGTGTCTGTGTGTGTGTGTGTGTGTGTGTGTGTGTGTGTGTGTGTGTGTGTGTGTGTGTGTGTGTGTGTGTGTGTGTGTGTGCTATTCTGTGTGTTTTTATTTTTTTATTCTTTTTATTTCACCTTTATTTAACCAGGTAGGCCAGTTGAGAACAAGTTCTCATTTACAATTGCGACCTGGCCAAGATAAAGTAAAGCAGTGCGACAAAAACAACACAGAGTTACACATAAACAAATGTATAGTTAATATCACAATATAAAAAATATATGTACAGTGTGTGCAAATGTAGAAGAGTTGGGAGGTAAGGGAATAAATAGGCCATGGAGGCAAAATTATTACAATTTAGCATTAACACTGGAGTGATAGATGTGCAGATGATGATATAGAGATACTGGGGTGCAAAAGAGCAAGAAGATTAATAACAATATGGGGAGGGGGTTGTTGGGTGTGCTATTTACAGATTGGCTATGTACAGGCACAGTGATCGGTAAGCTGCTCTGACAGCTGATGCTTAAAGTTAGAGAGGGAGATATAAGACTCCAGCTTCAGTGATTTCTGCAATTCGTTCCAGTCATTGGTAGCAGAGAACTGGAAGGAAAGGCGGCCAAAGGAAGTGTTGGCTTTGGGGATGACCAGTGAAATATACCTGCTGGAGCGCATGCTACGGGTGGGTATTGCTATGGTGACCAGTGAGCTGAGATAAGGTGGGCCTTTATCTAGCAAAGACTTATAGATGACCTGGAGCCAGTGGGTTTGGCGACGAATATGTAGCGAGGGCCAGCCAACGAGAGCATACAGGTCGCAGTGGTGGACAGTATATGGGGCTTTGGTGACAAAACGGATGGCACTGTGATAGACTACATCCAGTTTTCTGAGTAGAGTGTTGTAGGCTATTTTGTAAATGACATCGCCGAAGACAAGGATCGGTAGGATAGTCAGAGTGTATGTTTGGCAGCATGAGTGAAGCAGGCTTTGTTGCGAAATAGGAAGCCGATTCTAGATTTAATTTTGGATTGGAAATGCTTAATGTGAGTCTGGAAGGAGAGTTTACAGTCTAACCAGACACCTAGGTATTTGTAGTTGAAGCTTGTTGGGAGGTTTGTTAACACAGTGTCCAAAGAAGGGCCAGATGTATATAGAATAGATCAGAGAATTACCAGCAGGAAGAGAGACATCATTGATATACACAGAGAAAAGAGTCACCTCGAGAATTGAACCCTGTGGCACCCCCATAGAGACTGCCAGAGGTCTGGACAACAGGGCCTCCGATTTGACACACTGCACTTTATCTGGGAAGTAGTTGGTGAACCAGGCAAGGCAGTCATTTGAGAAACCAAGGCTATTGAGTCTGCTGATAAGAATGCGGTGATTGACGAGGTCGAAAGCCTTGGCCAGGTCGATGAAGACGGCTTAACAGTACTGTCTTTTATCGATAGCGGTTATGATATTGTTTAGGACCTTGAGCATGGCTGAGGTGCACCCATGGCCAGCTCGTAAGCCAGATTGCATAATGGAGAAGGTACGGTGGGATTTGAAATGGTTGGTGATCTGTTTGTTGACTTGGCTTTCGAAGATTTTAGAAAGTCAGGGCAGGATGGATATTCAGTAGGTGTATAACAGTTTGGGTCTAGAGTGTCTCCCCCTTTGAAGAGGGGGATGACCACGGCAGCTTTCCAATCTTTGGGTATCTCAGATGACATGAAAAAGAGGTTGAACAGGCTAGTAATAGGGTTTACAACAATTTCGGCGGATAATTTTAGAAAGAGAGGGTCCAGATTGTCTAGCCCAGCTGATTTGTAGGGATCCAGATTTAGCAGCTCTTTCAGAACATCAGCTGTCTGGATTTGGGTGAAGGAGAAGTGGGTGGGGATTGTGCAAGTTGTAGCAGGGGGTGCAGAGCTGTTGGCCGGGCTTGGGGTAGTCAGATGGAAAGCATGACCAACCGTAGAAAAATGCTTATTGAAATTATTGATTATCGTAGATTTATCGGTGGTTCCAAGCCTCAGTGCAGTGGGCAGCAGGGAAGAGGTGCTCTTATTCTCCATGGACTTTACAGTGTCCCAAATGTTTTTGGAATTAGTGCTACAGGATGCAAATTTCTGTTTGAAAAAGCTAGCCTTAGAATTCCTAACTGACTGTGTATATTGGTTCCTGACTTCCCTGAATTGTTGCATAAAGTTTGGGCTATTCGATGCTAATGCAGAATGCCACAGGATGCTTTTGTGCTGGTCAAGGGCAGTCAAGTCTGGGGTGAACCAAGGGCTATATCTGTTCTTAGTTCTACATTTTTTTAATGGGGCATGCTTATTTAAGATGGTGAGGAAAGCACTTTTAAAGGGCAACCAGGCATCCTCTACTGACGGAATGAGGTCAATATCCTTCCAGGATACCTGGGCCAGGTCGATTAGAAAGGCCTGCTCACTGAAGTGTTTTAGGGAGCCTTTGACAGTGATGAGGGTGGTCGTTTGACCGCAGACCCATTACGGACGCAGGCAATGAGGCAGTGATTGCTGAGATCCTGGTTAAAGACAGTAGAGGTGTATTTAGAGGGCAAGTTAGTCAGGATGATATCTAAGAGGGTGCCCATGGTTACAGATTTAGGGTTGTACCTGGTAGGTTCCTTGATCATTTGTGAGAATGGGGGCATATATCTTAGATTGTAGGACGGACAGTGTGTTAAGCATATCCCAGTTTAGGTCACCTAATAGTACAAACTCTGAAGATAGATGGGGGCAATCAATTCACATATGGTGTCCAGAGCACAGCTGGGGGCTGTGGGGGGAAATAACAAGCAGCAATGGTGAGAGACTTATTTCTGGAAATGTGGATTTTTAAAAGTAGAAGCTCGAATTGTTTGGGCACAGACCTGGATAGTTTGACAGAACACTGCAGGCTATCTCTGCAGTAGATTGCAACTCCACCACTTTTGGCAGTTCTATCTTGTCGGAAAATGTTGTAGTTGGGGATGGAAATTTCAGGATTTTTTGTGGCCAGGATTCAGACATGGCTAGGACATGTGGGTTGGCGGAGTGTGCTAAAGCAGTGGATAAAACAAACTTAGGGAGGAGGCTTCTAATGTTAACATGCATGAAACCAAGGCTTTTACAGTTACAGAAGTCAACAAATGAGAGCGCATGGGGAATAGGAGTGGAACTGGGGGCTGCAGGGCCTGGGTTAACCTTTACATCACCAGAGGAACAGATGAGGAGTAGGATAAGGGTAGAGCTAAAGGCTATAAGAACTGGTCGTCTAGTGCGTTCGGGAACAGAGAGTAAAAGGAGGAGATTTCTGGACGTGGAAGAATATATTTGAGTGTTTGTGTGTGTGTGTGTGTGTGTGTGTGTGTGTGTGTGTGTGTGTGTGTGCGTGCCTTACTCTCTCACAGACCATCTGTGTGGGTCTCTCTTACTTGTTCACCCTTTAACATTTTCCTCTCCTATTCCAGTTTAGATGAGTTTCATTCTTCACTCTGTCCATTTTCCATTCAGCAGGAGGTATTCGTGAGTGCATTGAAATGAAATGGGGTGTAAAGAAGCCTATGAGTTTAATGAATGATGACCAGCCTCTGGCTTCCTATTGTTGATGCACACACAAACACAGTATTTCTCTCAATGTCTCACCTTATCCCCTATCACTTGTTCCTTTCTCTCTCTCTCTCTCTCTCTCTCTCTCTCTCTCTCTCTCTCTCTCTCTCTCTCTCTCTCTCTCTCTCTCTCTCTCTCTCTCTCCTCTCTCTCTCTAACTCTCTCTCACTCTCTGTCTGGATGCTATTAGTATGCTGTGCTGTGCGGGCTGCTGTGTGCATAGCTGCAGGGAGATAAATTAATTGATATTTGGGTGGTGGGTAGAGGTAGCGACAGTTCCACTCCAACGGACACACTTATACAGGTTGACCCACTTTTGAAGCTGAGTGCTCACTGTCAAACGGAGGCTGCAAATCAGGAAGCGCTCAAGAGAGCCCGGTCAATGTCACTTGAGGCCCAATTCAATCAAAGTGCTAACCAGGAGTTTCTGGAATAATGCAAAACAAAGCTTGCCATGGCATCAGGCATGCTTATACATTTGAGTCTGTAAACATTGTTTTGTTACGAACATGAATCAAAAATGTATTCTGTAGTGGGATAAAGCTGTTGTTTTGTATTTTCCTCAAAACCCAGGTGAGTGGTTTTGATTGATTAGGACCCCTTTAGTCAGTAAAATGGACTCAATCATTTATCAAAACACAATGAAACAATAGTGTCCTCTTTTATACGAGTATTGTCCACATACAATAAATCATGGATTTCAAATGCCTTGGTACCCATAGGAGGGAGATTTGTGAAAGACAGGGGAAATCGCTCCAGTGAATTGGGTATTTTCAGCAGAAAGAGGTCATCTCTAACCCAGGGGAGGGGGCACCATCTGGCTGGAGGCGTTGGACACCGAAGTAAAGGAACAGGTATTAATGTCTCTGTATTTCATCATCAGCCAATGAGGAGCTAAGTGTCCCCTCTAAGTGTCCCCTCTCCCTCTCCCTCTCTACCTGAACCCACACAGCACACAAAATAATACTAAAGTATTATGTTATAGCATCACCCTCAGTTAAATAAAGGTTCAATTAAACAAATTATAATAATAACTCAAATAAAAAAGGTTAAGGTTAATTTTGAATGAACTGCAATGAATGTCAGGTTGTTACAATTAATACAAATAAATTCCCCAATTTATGGATGCACATTTTTCTCACACTTACCCATCGCCCTTAACACAAAAACCTCATTTATTGATGGATGGGGGCTATTTAAATGTTTTGTGAGGCATAATTGTGTCTTTTTCCCCCGAGGTAACCTCGTAAAGAGGATTTCCCAGATAGATGGAGGGTGTTATAATACAACTCATGGTAGCAGATTATTCATCCAGTATCCCACTATTATTTTATTTGTCAAGAGGCTCTCATTTGCAGGAAAAGTTTTGTAAGCAACACCAAGAGTACCCTCATTTATGCCTTAAATCCTTAAATCTGATAAATGAGGGTTATTAGAAAGGTGAGTGCTCTGTGGAGAGAGAGAGAGGGAAAGAGAGAGAGAGGAGGGAGGGTGAGAGGACTGAAGAGTTTGTCCTCCCCAAATCAGATTTGCCCCAGGCTCTAAATATAGCACTGGCGATATCAGGACACCTCCCTAGAGGAACCAGCTTTCCTACCATACTGAGGATATCCTACATTATTAGAGTTTTGTCAATGGAAGTGACAAATTGCCCTGGATTGTGTGTGTGTGTGTGTGTGTGTGTGTGTGTGTGTGTGTGTGTGTGTGTGTGTGTGTGTGTGTGTGTGTGTGTGTGTGTCTCCAAATGTGTGGCTCTGCACTGGGTGACACAATTATACTTTGCTTTTACTGCACAACAGTTCCAATAATTTTCATTGTGAAGGAATTTGTTTATAAAAAAGACAATATTTGGCCTAGGCAAATACTTACGCTCAATACTGATGCTCAATACTGATGCTCAATACTGATGCTCAATACTGATGCTCAATACTTACGCATTTGTATTTAATTTATGGATCATTATAAATGGTTATAACAACTACTACTCAAACAGCATACAGAAATATATGTCAAATGTGTGGGCTTGGAGCCAGAAAGGGAGCGAGAGAGAGAGAAAGGGGGGGGGGGGGGGGGGGGGGAGAAAGAGAGAGACAGAGTAATATGAACTTATTCCAGCGTCAGGAGAACATCCAGTCAGTTAACCACTGGAAATGTCAGCTGTGTTTATTGTCTTGGCATAACGACGTTGCAGTAGGTCACTTTAGCCTAATGACAGCTGTTTCTGTACTCTACTGAGTCAACAGTGTTTTTCATTTTTGTGCACAGTCACTTTTGAAACATTTCAATCTGTCTCCATATTTATACAGTAAGTCATGTCAACCCAAAGGATTCATATATCTACAGATACGGGATCTTAATTTGACCACCCTGTTGTTCTAGAAGTGTTCCTACACAGCAGGAATTGCAAACATGTAGTGTATTTGAGGTTTAAAAAGGCTTCTAAAATGATTCATTTCTACTTTAACATTTCAGACTTGATTTGCCCTTACTAAAAATGTACCAACCCCTAGAAAAATGTCCACTAATTATAAAATAATTCACCTTTCCTGTTGCTGCAGGATTATTTTCCTGCTGTAAGAAACGGATCAGACCACACTGGATTTCGGAGTATAAATGCACAGATGAACCACCACCAGCCAAATCCTCTTTCCTTCAGCTGGTGTCAGGAGGATCACGGAGGCCGTTAGACGTGAGGGCTCGGCTCATTGGCTCAGCTGCTCAGCAGCAGGCCCGGCCCGGAAGTATACAGGAAGGGATTTGTCTCCAGAGAAAGAAGACACTTATTTATAATATTACTCTATTCTAATGCACTTAACCTTATCTACCCAGAAGGTTAGCTCAGATGTGACACATGCATTGATTACAGTACATCCACCTCACACAGACTGTGTCTCCAGAGACCTTGGCCTTGTTAATTAGAATGCATTGTAGTTAATATGCTGCATTGAAATGAAACAGTTACTGGAAAATGCTGTGTGTGAGTCAACAGTAATATGTTGTGGCGGTGGCGATTTTAGCATGTAAATCTTGGTGGGGGCTAACTAAACTGTTTTTCTTTTTATGCACAACACAACAAACTGTTAGGGCCTACATAAAGCCTTCTCAACAGCAGAGTCCCAACAGCAGTCCATACATCCTTTAATATAATGTTTACACACCCTACATTACTCATCTCATATGTATATATATACTGTACTCATTTAAACTGCTGCATCTTGCTGCATCTACTGCATCTTGCCATCTTTATGTAATACATGTTTCACTAACCACTTTAAACTATGCCACTTTATGTTTATATACCCTACATTACTCATCTCATATATATATACTGTACTCTATACCATCTACTGCATCTTTATGTAATACATGTTTCACTAACCACTTTAAACTATGCCACTTTATGTTTATATACCCTACATTACTCATCTCATATATATATACTGTACTCTATACCATCTACTGCATCTTTATGTAATACATGTTTCACTAACCACTTTAAACTATGCCACTTTATGTTTATATACCCTACATTACTCATCTCATATATATATACTGTACTCTATACCATCTACTGCATCTTTATGTAATACATGTTTCACTAACCACTTTAAACTATGCCACTTTATGTTTATATACCCTACATTACTCATCTCATATATATATACTGTACTCTATACCATCTACTGCATCTTTATGTAATACATGTTTCACTAACCACTTTAAACTATGCCACTTTATGTTTATATACCCTACATTACTCATCTCATATATATATACTGTACTCTATACCATCTACTGCATCTTGCCTATGCCGTTCTGTACCATCACTCATTCATATATCTTTATGTACATATTCTTTATCCCTTTACACTTGTGTGTATAAGGTAGTGGTTGTGGAATTGTTAGGTTAGATTACTCGTTGGTTATTACTGCATTGTCGGAACTAGAAGCACAAGATTTTCACTACACTCGCATTAACATCTGCTAACCATGTGTATGTGACAAATAAAATTCGATTTGATTTGATTTGACATCTTACCACTGCTACACCTGGCTATCAGCGGAGCCTTGTCTGGCAGTGAAACAGTTCATTCAGCCTCATTTACTGCCTTAAAAAACCCAGCTGATATGGCTGACTTGCTTAAACAAATGTGGTTTCTACTGACAATTGAGATGCACAAACTATGGCATAAAGGGGCGCCGAGCGGATAAGAGGCCGTCCGTCATTTTGATTAAGACATTAATGAGCGAGCTAGGACGGACGTAGTCAATATAACTATTTGTTCAGCAATTTTGAAATGTACAGAGACAGAATTCAGAACATGGGCCTTTCTTACAGTATTCTCCCTGTACACCACGTCAGAACCGTATAATAAATAAAGGGGGCATATAAACAGACAATGAAAGCTTTTACAATATTCAATGATTACATTTCTCTAAAACAGGTGTCATGACATTGCCCTCCCTGGGTACAGCGAGCACCATCCCCCTTTCTCTGCACCATCCCCCCTCTCTCTTCCCGCTACACCAGGCTCTGTTTGGTAGGTCATAAATTCCTGGAGGAGATTCTTCCTCATGGCCAGACAGTATAGAGAGAGAGAGTTTTCATAGAGAGAACAAAGGAACTTCTTCCACCTCACAGAACTTGAGAACTGAACAATATTCATGTTCTGGAGAATGTATAAACGGTCGGTGAAGTAGCCAGCTACGAACTGGTCCGTTTGGTACAATTTTGTGAAACTCATGAGAGACAATAGAGCCACATTTCCATAACCCTGTTTATACAAGAGTCTCAGTTGTGAGGCTTGCATCTAATTGTTGTATACAATTAATGAGTAAAGATTAAACTATTTGTGAAATTATGTAATGTGATTTTAAACTGTTTAATGAAGGAAACTCCAATTCCCTTTGGAGTTTAACCTGTTTGGGATAGGGGGCAGCATTTTCACGTTTGGATGAAAAGCGTGCCCAGAGTAAACTGCCTGCTACTCAGTCCCAGTTGCTAATATATGCATAGTATTAGTAGATTTGGATAGAAAACACTTAGAAGTTTCTAACTGTTTGAATGATGTCTATGAGTATAACAGAACTCATATGGCAGGCGAAAACCTGAGAAAAATCCAACCAGGAAGTGGGAAATCTGAGGTTTGTAGTTTTTCAACTCTTGGCCTATCAAATACACAGGTCTATGGGGTCATATTGCACTTCCTAAGGCTTCCACTAGATGTCAACAGTCTTTAGAACCTTGTTTGATGCTTCTACTGTGAAGGAGGGGGGAATGAGGGCTCTTTGAGTTAGTGGTCTGTCAGAGAGCCACGAGCTGGCCACGCACGTTCACGTGAGAGTTAGCATGAATTCCATTGCATTTCTGACATTGATCTGACGTCGTGGGACATCCCCTTTCTGCTCTTCTTAATATAACCACCACCTTTGGAATTTATCTTGAGACCATGCTTCTCTCAATTTACGAGAGGGCTAAGGTTTGAGTAGAGACCAGCTTACCTCGATAACCACGATAGGGCTAAGGTTTCAGACTATTGCTGAATTCTTAACCATACCACGTGGTTAAACTCTGAGACAACCGAGCCGACAGAATAAGAACAAATCTTTGATACTAATTACTAGTCTGCAGCTAGGAATTTGGTACCATTGAACGCGAAGACCGACAACCTCCAAAACATCTATTCTATAACAACATTGCTGAATGTTACTCTGAACTATCCATCTAACAATGGCAGAGAGAGAGAGGGCAGACAAACTCTCCAACAGAAACAAACTTTCCAACAGAGATCATGACGACGCACTGAGTGTAAATATATATATTGATTGCAATTATTTCCGAATGAGTGAGCGTTCATGTGTAAAGCATTAACATTTCAATTGTTATAATTATCAACATTTTGAGTGTCTTTTATCTTTCTCTCCCTCCTCAGTACCTTTGTCTAACAAGCCGCCATGCTGGTTTAGCCCACTATGGCACATTCCCCTATCATTTCCTTGTAACCATATCTACTTGTTTGTTTGTGTGATTGATTATTTAGTTAGTAAATAAATGATTTAAGACAATTGATGTATGGATGACTCATAGTGAAGACTGGGTGTGTGCAGATAACCAACAATTTACTACGTTTGGAATGAGACTAACGTGAGGTAAAGCATAATTCATTAATTAGATGACTAATTGATCAGATATTAAAATATCTGAAAGTTATATTAGGAAAATTATAATTTTGTAATCTGAATATTTCCCTTGGTGCCCCGACATCTTAGTTAATTACATTCACATGATTAAGTTAGTTTAATCACGTAATAATAATTACAGAGAATTTATTTGATAAAAATAAGTATTTGATTTAATGATGCCAAAGACATGACACAGGCTATAGGCTACATGTGCACCACCAAGTCAGAACAGTAGGCAAAATTATGAGGGGAAAAGGGACCAAATTTTTAGGGTGAGGCACATGGGCTACTAACAGCTTACTCCACAACATACATTTAGTATTACTTTCTTAGCTACAGTAAACAGTTGAAGTCAGAAGTTTACATACACCTAAGCCAAATAAATTTAAACTCAGTTACACACAATTCCTGACATTTAATCCAAGTAAAAATTCCCTGTCTTCGGTCAGTTAGGATCACCACTTTATTTTAAGAATGTGAAATGTCAGAATAATAGTAGAGAGAATGATTTATTTATACTTTTCTTTCTTTCATCACATCCCCAGTGGGTCAGAAGTTAACATACACTCAATTAGTATTTGGTAGCATTGCCTTTAAATTGTTTAACTTGGGTCAAATGTTTTGGGTATCCTTCCACAAGCTTCCCACAATAAGTTGGGTGAATTTCGGCCCATTCCTCCTGACATAGCTGGTGTAACTGAGTCAGGTTTGTAGGCCTCCTTGCTCGCACACACTTTTTCAGTTCTGCCCACAAATGTTCTATAGGATGGAGGTCAGGGCTTTGTGATGGCCAGTCCAATACCTTGACTTTGTTGTCCTTAAGCCATTTTGTCACAACTTTGGAAGTATGCTTGGTGTCATTGTCCATTTGGAAGATCCATTTGTGACCAATCTTTAACTTCCTGACTGATGTCTTGAGATGTTGCTTCAATATATCCACATCGTTTTCCATCCTTATGAAGCCATCTATTTTGTGAGGTGCACCAGTCCCTCCTGCAGCAAAGCATCCCCACAACATGATGCTGCCACCCCCGTGCTTCACGGTTGAGATGGTGTTCTTCGGGTTGCAAGCCTCCCCCTTTTTCCTCCAAACATAATGATGGTCATTATGGTCAAACACTTCTATTTTTGTTTCATCAGACCAGAGTCTTGCTTTAGTCTGTTTTTTTATGGCAGTTTTCGAGCAGTGGCTTCGTCCTTGCTGAGCGGCTTTTCAGGCTGTCGATATAGGACTCATTTTACTGTGGATATAGATACTTTTGTACCTGTTTCCTCCAGCATCTTCACAAGATCCTTTGCTGTTGTTCTGGGATTGATTTGATACTTAATTATATTTTAGAAATTGCATTTACTTTTTATTCTTAAGTTTATTTAAATCAAATACTTTTAGTCAAGTAGTATTTTACTTGGTGACTTTCACTTTTACTTGAGTCATTTTCTATTATGGTATCTTTACTTTTTCTCAAGTACGACAACTCGGTACTTTTTCCACCACTGCAGAGGCTATTTTGTAAATATGTCTCATAAAAAACATACCACTACCAACTGGCTTCATGCTTGCAACAGATCAAATGAAGTTTTACGGTATTAATTAAATGATGATTAAATCCCTGCCTGCAGCCTGACCCGAGTTGAGGTATGTTAGTATAGATTAGTTAATGACAGACAGTACCAGACCACTGAGATAAATAGATTCTGCTGATCATCCAGAGTAATACATGACCAACAGAAGAAAACAACACACAGTCCTAATCTCATCTGGTTCTACTCTTCCTCTTCCTGCCCAGTTATTGATCTCTGAAAGTCATTATGGAGCAGTATCATTTAATCAAAGCCTACAGAGCTGTATGTTGCTGGGTGGTATAAGCTCATAAATAGCTCACTCGTGGCTAATTTCCAATGACGATTTACCCTGGTGTTTTACCCAAAAGGTGCAAACTTTTCTGTTAACATCTCCGCGGACCGGCAGCCGTGTCTCATGGCTTTTCTGTTAACATCTCCGCGGACCGGCAGCCGTGCCTCATGGCTTTTCTGTTAACATCTCCGCGGACCGGCAGCCGTGTCTCATGGCTACTGCAGACCTGTTATAACTTGGAGCCAAGGCAGGCCCTGGGTACTTTTCAGCTCTCATTTACATAAAAATGGCTAACTATGAACTTTAACACCTTCCCACAAAGCAACAGTCTTGAATGATGCAGAGGTTGTTGATTCTGCTCGCCACCAGTCTTTAGTGTCACACTCCTGATGGAAACACAATAACACTAGAGATCACATTAACATAAAACCCTGGCAACATCCTGATGTGGGGGTTCGTCTAGATGGGAAAGCACCATCAGTCATAGGTCTGTAATCCCACCGTTGGGGCAGAGGTGTTTGCTGTGCCGGTGCATTTTCTTTCCCACCAACCTCTGGGCATTAGCAACCTGGAGCCGAGCTGAGCTTATGGAAATCCATTATGCACTCTGTACTCTATCTAATAAGGCTTTTGTCCTGTGGGGCCGGGGCCCAGAGCTGACGGCTGCACAACCTGCTTAAAAAGGTATCTAGTGACTCACTGTAAGAATCACAAAGAGAAGCAGACAAGGGAACTGACCTGGGAGTCATCTGGCAAGGGAGGCTGAACTAGTAGTCAGTATTGTCTTTTCTTGGCTGAGAAAATAGCTCTACTCTACTTCTACTTAATACGTTTTGTGCAGCAAACCTATCGCTAACCTTTTAGAACCTTGAAGTGAGGAATTTCTTGAAAGGCACAGAGGTTCTCCATTCACCAAGTTGCCTTTGATGTTACAAGAGGAAGGATTGTTAGTAGACCTTCCCACAAGGCAGCAAAAGGCTGGGTGATTTTCAGGGTCATCAATCCATAGGGTGTCTCTGGGTGGCAGGTAGCCTAGCGGTTAAGTGCTCTGGGCCAGTAACCGAGAGGTTGCTGGTTCAACTTCCAACTTCCAGAGCCGACTGTCTGTGCCCTTGAGCAAGGCACTTAATCCTAATTGCTCTTGTAAATCGCTTTGGATAAGAGCGTCTGCTAAATATGTGAAATGTCTCTCCTTTGTGTGATCATGACAAATGAGTGACCTCAGCCCTGAACCAGGATCAACACAAGGCTGTAGTGTCGTCTCAATGTGATGTTCTTCAGTGTACCTACACAAGAGCAGGGCTCAACAGGCTTTAGAGGGCAGAAGAGCTCTCTAACTACCTTATTAAAGCAATAGGGGAAAGCTCCTTTCAGCACCTTGGACAGCTCATTTATCTTCAGAACCATAGTCAGGGTCAGGGGTGTCATCTCTGCTATGCATTAGCTGTAACAATGTTTTAAAACAGTTGGGTGCTATTTAGTGTTGCTACAACATAAATAACCCTAAATAATAAATACTACATTTAGTACCTGTACGGATGGAGGAAGTGGTGACGGCTAATGACATCTATTAGCCATCAATGAGAATATCAATCCTTTTAAACAGTCCTTACTCTTCAGACATCTTTATGTTAAGAGGAATTTTGCACCAAAGTCAGGTAGCTAGGAAAGTTAGGAACCAGAGACAGGTATCTTGGGAAGTTAGGAACCAGAGACAGGTAGCTAGGGAAGTGAGGAACCAGAGATAGGTAGCTAGGGAAGTGAGGAACCAGAGACAGGTAGCTAGGGAGGTGAGGAACCAGAGATGGGTAGCTAGGGAAGTGAGGAACCAGAGACGGGTAGCTAGGGAAGTGAGGAACCAGAGGCAGGTAGCTAGGGAAGTGAGGAACCAGAGACAGGTAGCTAGGGAAGTGAGGAACCAGAGACGGGTAGCTAGGGAAGTGAGGAACCAGAGACAGGTAGCTAGGGAGGTGAGGAACCAGAGATAGGTAGCTAGGGAAGTGAGGAACCAGAGACAGGTAGCTAGGGAAGTGAGGAACCAGAGACGGGTAGCTAGGGAAGTGAGGAACCAGAGACAGGTAGCTAGGGAGGTGAGGAACCAGAGATAGGTAGCTAGGGAAGTGAGGAACCAGAGACAGGTAGCTAGGGAAGTGAGGAACCAGAGACGGGTAGCTAGGGAAGTGAGGAACCAGAGA
Source organism: Oncorhynchus clarkii lewisi (assembly GCF_045791955.1). NCBI lineage: Eukaryota > Metazoa > Chordata > Actinopteri > Salmoniformes > Salmonidae > Oncorhynchus > Oncorhynchus clarkii. The sequence continues at coordinate 42,877 of NW_027258737.1, read as the reverse complement.
CAGGTAGCTAGGGAAGTGAGGAACCAGAGACAGGTAGCTAGGGAAGTGAGGAACCAGAGACGGGTAGCTAGGGAGGTGAAGAACCAGAGACAGGTAGCTAGGGAAGTGAGGAGCGAGAGACAGGTAGCTAGGGAAGTGAGGAACCAGAGATGGGAAGTGAGGAACCAGAGACGGTTAGCTAGGGAGGTGAGGAACCAGAGATGGGTAGCTAGGGAAGTGAGGAACCAGAGACCGGTAGCTAGGGAAGTGAGGAACCAGAGACCGGTAGCTAGGGAAGTGAGGAGCCAGAGACAGGTAGCTAGGGAAGTGAGGAGCCAGAGACAGGTAGCTAGGGAAGTGAGGAACCAGAGACAGGTAGCTAGGGAAGTGAGGAACCAGAGATGGGTAGCTAGGGAAGTGAGGAACCAGAGACAGGTAGCTAGGGAGGTGAGGAACCAGAGACGGGTAGCTAGGGAAGTGAGGAACCAGAGACGGGTAGCTAGGGAAGTGAGGAACCAGAGACAGGTAGCTAGGGAGGTGAGGAACCAGAGATGGGTAGCTAGGGAAGTGAGGAACCAGAGACCGGTAGCTAGGGAAGTGAGGAACCAGAGACGGGTAGCTAGGGAAGTGAGGAACCAGAGACAGGTAGCTAGGGAGGTGAGGAACCAGAGATGGGTAGCTAGGGAAGTGAGGAACCAGAGACCGGTAGCTAGGGAAGTGAGGAACCAGAGACAGGTAGCTAGGGAAGTGAGGAACCAGAGACAGGTAGCTAGGGAGGTGAGGAACCAGAGATGGGTAGCTAGGGAAGTGAGGAACCAGAGACAGGTAGCTAGGGAAGTGAGGAACCAGAGACAGGTAGCTAGGGAAGTGAGGAACCAGAGATGGGTAGCTAGGGAAGTGAGGAACCAGAGACAGGTAGCTAGGGAAATGAGGAACCAGAGACAGGTAGCTAGGGAAGTGAGGAACCAGAGACGGGTAGCTAGGGAAGTGAGGAACCAGAGACAGGTAGCTAGGGAAGTGAGGAACCAGAGACAGGTAGCTAGGGAAGTGAGGAACCAGAGACGGGTAGCTAGGGAAGTGAGGAACCAGAGACAGGTAGCTAGGGAGGTGAGGAACCAGAGGCAGGTAGCTAGGGAAGTGAGGAACCAGAGACAGGTAGCTAGGGAAGTGAGGAACCAGAGACAGGTAGCTAGGGAAGTGAGGAGCCAGAGATGGGTAGCTAGGGAAGTGAGGAACCAGAGATGGGAAGTGAGGAACCAGAGACGGTTAGCTAGGGAGGTGAGGAACCAGAGATGGGTAGCTAGGGAAGTGAGGAACCAGAGACCGGTAGCTAGGGAAGTGAGGAACCAGAGACAGGTAGCTAGGGAAGTGAGGAGCCAGAGACAGGTAGCTAGGGAGGTGAAGAACCAGAGACAGGTAGCTAGGGAAGTGAGGAGCGAGAGACAGGTAGCTAGGGAAGTGAGGAACCAGAGATGGGAAGTGAGGAACCAGAGACGGTTAGCTAGGGAGGTGAGGAACCAGAGATGGGTAGCTAGGGAAGTGAGGAACCAGAGACCGGTAGCTCGGGAAGTGAGGAACCAGAGACAGGTAGCTAGGGAAGTGAGGAGCCAGAGACAGGTAGCTAGGGAGGTGAAGAACCAGAGACAGGTAGCTAGGGAAGTGAGGAGCGAGAGACAGGTAGCTAGGGAAGTGAGGAGCCAGAGACAGGTAGCTAGGGAGGTGAAGAACCAGAGACAGGTAGCTAGGGAAGTGAGGAGCGAGAGACAGGTAGCTAGGGAAGTGAAGAACCAGAGACAGGTAGCTAGGGAAGTGAGGAGCCAGAGACAGGTAGCTAGGGAAGTGAGGAACCAGAGACGGTTAGCTAGGGAGGTGAGGAACCAGAGACAGGTAGCTAGGGAAGTGAGGAACCAGAGACGGTTAGCTAGGGAAGTGAGGAACCAGAGGCAGGTAGCTAGGGAAGTGAGGAACCAGAGGCAGATAGCTAGGGAAGTGAGGAACTAGAGACAGGTAGCTAGGGAAGTGAGGAACCTGAGGCAGATAGCTAGGGAAGTGAGGAACCAGAGACAGGTAGCTAGGGAAGTGAGGAACCAGAGACAGGTAGCTAGGGAAGTGAGGAACCAGAGATGGGAAGTGAGGAACCAGAGACAGGTAGCTAGGGAAGTGAGGAACCAGAGACAGGTAGCTAGGGAAGTGAGGAACCAGAGATGGGAAGTGAGGAACCAAAGACAGGTAGCTAGGGAAGTGAGGAACCAGAGACAGGTAGCTAGGGAAGTGAGGAACCAGAGGCAGGTAGCTAGGGAGGTGAGGAACCAGAGATGGGAAGTGAGGAACCAAAGACAGGTAGCTAGGGAAGTGAGGAACAAGAGACAGGTAGCTAGGGAAGTGAGGAACCAGAGGCAGGTAGCTAGGGAAGTGAGGAACAGAGACAGGTAGCTAGGGAAGTTACGTTAAAGCAAGACAAATCAGTAGGTGTTAGTGTGGTAATGTCTCAGTCTAACGACTCAGTATAGTGACTCAGTCTAACGTCTCAGTCTAACGTCTCAGTCTAACGTCTCAGTCTAACGACTCAGGCTAACGTCTCAGTCTAACGACTCAGTCTAACGTCTCAGTCTAACGACTCAGGCTAACGTCTCAGTCTAACGTCTCAGTCTAACGTCTCAGTCTAACGTCTCAGTCTAACGTCTCAGGCTAACGTCTCAGTCTAACGACTCAGTCTAACGACCCAGTCTCACAGTGAGTAATGGTGGTTGTTCTGCTGTCTCTTGTTACATTGGGAACCTCATTCTCAATACATCAACAGCTTCCACCACTAAACTGCCTCCGTCCATCGTAGATGTTCCGTGCTCTACAGTTATTGATGGCCTAATTCCAAGGATACCTTTGGCCTTGACTGTGAGGGATGTGCTGATCCATTTGTCTCCGTGGACCAGAGCAGGGTAGGCATCAGCAGGTACAGGGAAGCTGGTACAGTTCAATCCAATGATTCGTTGGTTCTTGTGCCATAGTGGATGGCTTGGGTGAACAAATACACACCTTTCTCTGCTTCAAGTACATTATATATTTATCTATATCAGGGATTCATAACAATGGCATTGATCAACATTCTGTAGTGAGCCCACAGTGCAGTTTCCTATCTTTAATCAATTGACGTGGTGTCTTAGTGATCTATTGAGTCTGTATCGCTGAAGCTAATCAACCCTGCCTAAAGCTAACATCTCCAGATAACGCTAAACTAAATGCTGATTGGCATCAGTGCTGCCGACCCCAGCACAATACTAACAGCTAAAAACAATGCTAACTGCAATTTACAGACAATTGCTTTACTCTATACCTAATTGGTCTTCCCGACACTAGCATTAGAAGATGACTATCCTGTGTGACTTCCAGCTGTCCCCAGGAGGTGTAAGTGTTGATGTCCCCCTGAGACTCGAGCCACACCAACCCCTATCCTCCAACCTCTGTCTCTGCACTAAATGAAAGGTGACAGGTGTAATGGCCATGGCCTAGCTCCATAATTCAACCTTGGTGATGAGGAGGGGAAGGGGAGAGATGGCGTGCTTACAGATCATTATTGTCCTCTCATGGAAAACATCCAGGCTTACCCACACCTGAGCTCTAACCATGGCAGCAAGATGGGGTGGTGATTATAGACTACCTTTCTGCCATTCTACAGCACAGACAGTAGTTAACTTTAAATCACGATTAATAATGTATAGGATGGGAGGGGTAATGTACTCTTAGAAAAAAACGCTTACAAAAGGGTTCTTCGGCTGTCTTCATAGGATAATCATTTTGGATTTAAGGTAGAACCATTTTTGGTTCCAGGTAGAACCGTTTTGGGTTCCATGTAGAGCCGAGTTCTACCTGGATCCAAAATGGTTCTACCTGCAACCAAAAAGGGTTCTTCAAAGGATTATCCTATGTGGACAGCCGAAGAATCCTTTAAGGTTCTAGATAGCACCTTGTTTTCTGAGAGTGTATACTAGCGCTATAGAGCATGCCAATGCAATTCAGTGTCCCCAGATACAAATCGCTTTAGAGCTGTGGTGCATTCGGGTGATGGTTGTTCAATACTCCCAAAGTCTTTAACTAATGCACGCATTAAGTACAAGAACTTAGATAGATCAATTCATGGGCCTTGGCCTACCATGCAGTCTGAGATGTGCAAGGTGAATACAGCAAAATGCCATCCAAGCATACATGGACATATAGTCAGTATTCACCATTGATTCTTCATTTTCCATCTTACAATTGTGTGTCTGTGGTGCAGCATTCATTCTAAAGCTCCATCAACCTACTAGCAATGACACAACACTAGCAGTGCTGTGGGCTTTCATTAATGCTGATGATACGTAGCGCTGTCTCATACCACATCATATCCATTAGTACAACTCATAGACAAAATAAATAATCAAACAACATTAATCCTACCTGTCAGATAAGCTTTATCTCTTTGGAGAAATCCTTACCGCCAGGGTAGTCTATCTGTCAGTGTTTTTATCAGGGCAGACCACCTGTCCTAAACCTTTTTCCTCCCATAGCCAGGCTGACAATGAGCTGCAGAGAACCTATTCATCTTTATGGCCTCTTAGCCAGTGACAGCTGTGTCTGTCTGGTCAATACTAAAATGGAGATTACATTCTAATAGACCAAGACGTCTTGGGAGCGATTCACAACAACAAGATTAGACTATGTGCAGTAAGGATGTTAGTCCTTCATGCCTCCAAAGAAGCCCAAATGCCTCATACATCTCATTTTATGTGTTGTTGGGGAAGTTGCTCAGACACACACACATGCGTACACACACACACACACACACACACACACACACACACACACACACACACACACACACACACACACACACACACACACACACACACACACACACACACACACACACACACACACACCTTGTCACCATGTCTTTCAGCTCACCTCTCACGATGTCACAACCGAGACATCAGAAGCAATCATTTGCCTCCACACAGCTGGACCAAGAAAACACTCAGCTCCCATCACATCATCCCTTAGGGGGCTATGAAGAACCACTGTTCAGCCACCATACTCGCACACACACAAAGAGACATATATACAGAGACCGCCACTCACAGGGTTAATATTAACAACCCCTCCAGCCCTCAGCGATCGATACCGACAAGACGGTTTAAACAGCTACCCTGGTGGGAAAAGGCGTCCATGAATCAGTATTTAGTGAGTCCACCAAGTACTATTAATAATCCCTGCCACAGAGCAACTGGCCCCAAGCCAGCTAAAGACCGAAGGGACAACGGGAGGTGGAGGAAATTATTCAATTCAAATCAGCTATTGATTGGGGCAGGGTTCGATTACCCAGGTAAAGTTCTTGATAAGTCAGAACCCCTGTTGCCAGGATTTCTACACCTTGGACATAAAATAAGGGAATGAGGAAGTGAAAGAGGGCTTCTGTTTTCTTCTATCGGGGAACCAAGTTCCTGGTATTGATTCAATGTGACCTCACGTCACATAGTGGGTATAGGAGCCTGAGGGACTATCAAAACTGCTCCTTGTTATCAACTGATACAGATGTTTTCAACTCACTGAATGCTACATCGTTCACATACAGTTGCTTTCCAAGATCTATCTTTGGTACGATTGTATTTGGAAAATGACTTTGTACAGTACTCTAGGCTTACACGCCTTCTCTCTTCCTGTCATGGTTTTGCCCCTAATCTCATCCATTAATTGAAGCCAATAAACTTGAAGACTCATGTCTCATTAAAATTACCCAGTTTCCCCGCTGTATAAACATGGACAAATACACACAATGTCTGTCCACAGCTTATCGGTCATGGCTAGAAGGGATATACAGTGGCTTTTGTCAAATGAACGTCAAAAGTTGAAATGTTTTGTATTTTAGCGAACCCTAAGCCTAAACCTTTTCCTAACCTTAACCTAATTCTCCTAATTGCTACATGAATTCTCTATCCTGCTCTGTAAGTTCTCCTATCCTGCTTTGAAAAGTCACATCTGACAAAAGCTCTATACCATATAGTCAAAACCCTGTTTTTCCTTCTCCTAAGAGACGAGCTGAATTCCTGCATTTATTCCTGGTACATGGGAGGAAACATAACAATGAAATCACTTGGGATCATGAACAGCAGTGTGCTGCGTTTTCCTTTGAATGTTTTACTTTGCCTAGACGTTTACCCACAAGGTTTACTACCTTCATGTGCTTCACAAGATATGCTAATCAATGCCGGAGGGATTTCCTCTTGAGGAGAACAAGTCCTGCTGAAAGCAGAGCACTGACAGCAAAATGGCCGTCAGTAGAAAAAACAAAGCAGTACAAAGGCTCTGTTCAACCTGCATCGGTGAAGTGTTACAGATTGGGCAATAGAAATGTAAAGGTATTTACAATTGAACCGACATATGCTGCATCTACCGAAAACAGCAGTCTCAGCTAACACTGGAAAATTGCCTTTAAATTTCAATCAGGCTGTAACTCTGATGTTCCAGGATACGGATTGAATAGAACTCCAACCCGCTGGGTAGAAACGGTTTCTTTTATTTACGTAATTTGTCAACGTGTTGTGGAGTAGAATCTATGTGGAAAATACGTGGAAAATACATTGGATTTTTAAAAAAAGTAATCAATGTTGTTTTGAGGGTGACCTTTTACCATAGGATTATGTCATCATGGTAACCAATTTTCAATGGAGACAAACCTTGTAAAAAACCCTAGTCTCCCATCCAGGGTTTTAATCAAGTTTAGCTTTGATATTTACCAATGACTATCACCAATGTGCTATTGTGAGAATGATTGTTGAGAAATCTCCACTTAACAGATTCACTGTTGCTTTCGAAGTCTTTCCAAAGGGTAGGTTCAACAGAACAAATTAAATGTAACCATCATTTATAAATCCTATAAATCAATCAATGATGCTATTTAGCCCTATATAGCATTTGGGACGTCATCAACAGCTGGGTTTAAATTCAGCCCAGGATTCAACTAAAAATAGACAATACATACAGGCCTAGGGTTTCAAGCTTTGGCTGATTTCAAATGAAATTTACTAGTTAATAATAAATGAATAATAAATATGTTGGATTCACATCTCCATCTCAACCAAAAATAAAATAATTAAATCAACTCAAAAATATCTGACATTATATTCCAATTTGAACTTTGTTGTGGTTTTAATGGTTGAAAGCGCGGTGATAACACATTTATTTGGAAACTTAAAAAATGCAGCATTGCTTTCCCATTGGAATTTGGTTGTGCTTTTAGATGATTGAAGCATAGTGATAACACAATGAGAATTCAACAACATTTTGGCTGTCTTTTTGAGTGGGTGAAAATACCGTAGGTTGGAATTTCATTACCAAATACCACATTTTCCATATTGAAATGACATGTGCCCACTGGGCAAAAACTGGTTGAATCAACATTGTTTCCATGTGGAAAACTGATTTGATTTGTAAAAAATCATCGACGTAGGGACATTTAACATTTTTTCCCAAAAATGTTGAACTTAAATCCAATGACATGGTGACATTTGATATTGATTTCACGCTGAATTCACATTAGTTGACAACTCATCTGAATGTAAACCAAAACTAGACATTGAACTGAACATCTGTGCCCAGTGGGAAGGCTCCTTCCTGTATGCCATATAGGATTTTGAATAGTAAAGATGTGTTGGAAACCTCTTGGGTATCCATGTAGCTGAAATTCATTTGAAGAATGACAGCTAATGTCTTGACTTCCGCCGAAGTCGGCCCCTCTCCTTGTTCAGGGGGCGTTCGGCGGTCGACGTCACCGGTCTTCTAGCCATCGCTGATCCACCTTTCATTTTCCATTTGTTTTGTCTTTGTTTTCTACACACCTGGTTTCATTCCCCAATTACATGCTCATGTATTTAACCCTCTGTTTCCCCCATGTTTTTGTGCGGGATTGTTTCTATGTTAATTCGGTATGTTATGGCTGGTTTTCGACCGGTGCTGTTTTCACCCGTGCGTAATTGATTACCGTTTATTGTTGGTCAAGTGTATTGTTACCTTGTGCCTTTATTTTGAGTAAAGTACGTTGCTCACTCATTCTGCTCTCCTGCGCCTGACTTTATGCACCAGCTACACCCACCTTCTGACAGCTAATCAACCAGTGACAGGATGTAAGTAAGGTCACATGTCCTACACTCATGCTACTGTATAAGGGCGGCATAAGGGCTCCTGGTAGGAGCATTACGCCAGTAACCGAAAGGTTGGTGGATCGAATCCCGAGTCGACAAGGTACAAATCTGCTCTTCTACCATTGAGCAAGGCAGTTAACACCTAACAACAACTGCCCGCCGATGTCGATTAAGTCAGCCCCACGCTTGTCTTTGATTCATAGGGGTTGGGTTAAATGCGGAAGACGCATTCAGTTGTACAACTGACTAGGTATCCCATTTCGCTAAGTCAGCTATGGTAATTCAGTTTCACTCTAAAGAAGTGTATCTTCTATTTTCAGTGTTCCTTTTCTCAACCAATGAGAAAGCTGACTGGATGGGCCCCATATGAGTTGATATTCAGGCTTTATTTGTTTCATTCACCATTCACCTATCATTCTTTCACATACACAGTCCTTTCAGGCAGTGGACAAGGCTTGACAGTTTGGCTTGACAGCTAGTCACTATTGTCATGAGCATCACCATCATGCAGTAGAATTGACAATATTGTTGAGGAAGTGAGTAAAGAGTTATAAACCTCAGCATTGAGTAAAGGGTTATAAACCTCAGCATTGAGTAAAAGGGAAAACACCTCAGCATTGAGTAAAGAGTTATAAACCTCAGCATTGAGTAAAAAGGGTTATAAACCTCAGCATTGAGTAAAAGGGTTATAAAGCTCAGCATTGAGTAAAGGGTTATAAACCTCAGCATTGAGTAAAGGGTTATAAACCTCAGCATTGAGTAAAGGGTTATAAACCTCAGCATTGAGTAAAGGGTTATAAACCTCAGCATTGAGTAAAGGGTTATAAAGCTCAGCATTGAGTAAAGGGTTATAAACCTCAGCATTGAGTAAAGGGTTATAAAGCTCAACATTGAGTAAAGGGTTATAAACCTCAGCATTGAGTAAAGGGTTATAAAGCTCAGCATTGAGTAAAGGGTTATAAACCTCAGCATTGAGTAAAGGGTTATAAACCTCAGCATTGAGTAAAAGGGAAAACACCTCAGCATTGAGTAAAGGGTTATAAACCTCAGCATTGAGTAAAGGGTTATAAACCTCAGCATTGAGTAAAGGGTTATAAACCTCAGCATTGAGTAAAGGGTTATAAACCTCAGCATTGAGTAAAGGGTTATAAACCTCAGCATTGAGTAAAGAGTTATAAACCTCAGCATTGAGTAAAGAGTTATAAACCTCAGCATTGAGTAAAGGGTTATAAACCTCAGCATTGAGTAAAGGGTTATAAACCTCAGCATTGAGTAAAGAGTCAGCATTGAGTAAAGGGTTATAAACCTCAGCATTGAGTAAAGGGTTATAAACCTCAGCATTGAGTAAAGGGTTATAAACCTCAGCATTGAGTAAAGAGTTATAAACCTCAGCATTGAGTAAAAAGGGTTATAAACCTCAGCATTGAGTAAAGGGTTATAAAGCTCAGCATTGAGTAAAGGGTTATAAACCTCAGCATTGAGTAAAGGGTTATACACCTCAGCATTGAGTAAAGGGGTATAAACCTCAGCATTGAGTAAAGGGTTATAAACCTCAGCATTGAGTAAAGGGTTATAAACCTCAGCATTGAGTAAAGGGTTATAAACCTCAGCATTGAGTAAAGGGTTATAAACCTCGGCATTGAGTATAGGGTTATAAACCTCAGCATTGAGTAAAAGGGAAAACACCTCAGCATTGAGTAAAGGGTTATAAAGCTCAGCATTGAGTAAAGGGTTATAAACCTCAGCATTTAGTAAAAAGGGTTATAAAGCTCAGCATTGAGTAAAAGGGGTTATAAACCTCAGCATTGAGTAAAAGGGAAAACACCTCAGCATTGAGTAAAAAGGGTTCTAAAGCTCAGCATTGAGTAAAAGGGGTTAGAAACCTCAGCATTGAGTAAAAAGGGTTATAAACCTCAGCATTGAGTAAAAAGGGTTATAAAATCTCAGCATTGAGTAAAAAGGGTTATAAAATCTCAGCATTGAGTAAAGAGTTATAAACCTCAGCATTGAGTAAAAAGGGTTATAAAATCTCAGCATTGAGTAAAGGGTTATAAACCTCAGCATTGAGTAAAGGGTTATAAACCTCAGCATTGAGTAAAGGGTTATAAACCTCAGCATTGAGTAAAGGGTTATAAACCTCAGCATTGAGTAAATGGTTATAAACCTCAGCATTGAGTAAAGGGTTATAAACCTCAGCATTGAGTAAAGGGTTATAAACCTCAGCATTCCAGTCCTTTGGGGGTGGAGTTCGGTTGCAAAGTGCAAACCCTCACCAGATTGGTTGTCATAGTCTCCTCAAATTGACCTCGGTCTCCTGGGAAGTACGAATAACAGGACCCATCCCTCTACCCCTATTGTAGTTTTTCTTCAACAGCTTTTCATCAGTGGTGGAAAAGTACTAAATTGTCATACTTGTGTAAAAGTAAAGATACCTTAGTAGAAAATTACTCAAGTAAAAGTGAAAGTCACCCAGTAAAGTACTACTGGAGTAAAAATCTAAAAGTATTTGGTTTTAAATATACTTAAGTATCAAAAGTAAATGTAATTGCTAAAATATCCTGAAGCATCAAAAGGAAAAGTATAAATAATTTCACATTCCTTATATTAAAACTTGTTGAGGATAGGGGGCAGTATTTTCACTTTGGATGAATTGCGTGCCTATAGTGAACTGCATCCTACTCTGTCCCAGATTGCTAATATATGCATATTATTATTACTATTGGATAGAAAACACTCTGAAGTTTCTAAAACTGTTTGAATTATGTCTGTGAGTGTAACAGAACTCATAGGGCAGGCAATCTTCCAAACAAGAAGTGAAATTCTGAATGTGGGGCAACTTTGACGTCATCGCCCCTCCTTTCCCAACAAGATATGGATCTGGTAGTACTTCCTACAACTTCCACTAGATGTCCTCATTCAGTAGAAAGTGGAATGGAGCATTTGCTGTGAACTTTGACCGAATGGGAGGGGAAATAGTCAGTGTCCCGACAGAATGCCATTTTCCTGTGGCGCATTTCTCTGTGGGTGCTACCACTGTTCCATTTTGCTCCAGCTGAAAAAGTATGATCCCGTTGGAACGTTATTGGATATATATGATAATAACATCCTGAAGATTGATTCTCTACTTAGTTTGACCAGTTTTTTCGACCTGGAATATATATTTTGGAAGTTTTCGTGCGAGTTATCCTGGACCAGCAGTCAGTTTTTGGGCACGTGAGCTGAAAGTGATAGCAAATGCAGCTACTTGGACACTAGTATTGGACATTATGGAACAAAACAACAATTTATTGTGGAACTAGGACTCCTTGCACTATATTCTGATGAAAGATCATCAAAGGTAAGGGAATATTTATGTTGTAATTTTGTATTTCTGTTAACTCCAACATGGCGGAGAAATACTTTTACGTCTGAGCGCCGTCTCAGATTATTGCAATGTTAGGCTTTTTCCGTAACGTTTAAAAAAAATCTGACACAGCGGTTGCATAAATCCTCTTAAGTCTACCCCTTCCTTTTTCGAACTTTCTGTTAAAATTACATTCTGTTTCAGCGTCCTGCTACTCATGCCAGGAATATAGTATATGCATATGATTAGTATGTGTGGATAGAAAACACTCTGAAGTTTCTAAAACTGGTTAAATCACGGCTGTGACTATAACAGATTGTGTGTTTCATTGAAAAACGCAAGAAAAACTGCTCTCTGAAAGCTAAAAATAATTTCCATAAGTCACTTTCATGGGTTGTTAAAAGGGGACAAAATGTAATATCGACCTGCATGCAATTCATACAGATTCCACACGATGTCGCCATTGTCGTCATTTTCAATGGAATTTTTTGTTGGAAAATCCAACTATCTGGATTCCGTTTCTTCCGGTCTCCACCAGGATGTTTTCAATGTGCACATTGGCAGCCATTGATTTGCAGACGAGGAGCTATTGAATATACATCGCCCTGTAATCATTTTGATAGATTATAAACGTTTACTAATACCTAAAGTTGGATTACAAAAGTATTTCGAAGTGTTTTGTGAAACTTTATCGTCGACTTTTTTAATTTAAAAAAATGACGCAGCGTTTAAAAACAATGTTTTTTTCTGAATGACACAGCTTCCATAGAAAGCTATTTTGGGTATATATGGACCGATTTAAACGAAAAAAAGACCCAATAGTGATGTTTATGGGGCATATAGGAGTGCCAAGAAAGAAGCTCGTCAAAGGTAATGAATGTTTTATATTTTATTTCTGCGTTTTGTGTAGCGCCGGATAAGCAAAGTCTTTGTTTACGTCGCATTCAGGCATTTTGAGGTGTTGCATGCTATCAGATAATAGCTTCTCATGCTTTCGCCGAAAAGCATTTTAAAAATCTGACTTGTTGGCTAGGTTCACAACGAGTGTAGCTTTAATTCAATACCCTGCATGTGAATTTTGATTAAGGTTTGAGGTTTAACGAGTACATTTAGCATTTAGCGTAGCGGATTTGCATTTCCAGGTGTCTACTTGAGACATCTGCGTCTCAAGTAGGAGCAAGAAGTTAAGAACCAGTGTATCTTTAATTATATGTAGAACATGTATCTTTAGTCAAAGTTTATGATGAGTATTTATGTTATCTGGCGTAGCTTTCTATAATTCCTCCGGATATTTTGGAGGCAGTTCTGAACATGGCGTCAATGTAAACTGAGATTTGTGGATATAAATATGCATATTATCGAACAAAACATAAATGTATTGTGTAACATGTTATATGAGTGTCATCTGATGAAGATTTTCAAAAGGTTAGTAATTCATTTTATCTCTAATCCTGCTTTTGTGACTCTATCTTTGGCTGGAAAAAATGGCTGCATTTTCCCTTTGATTTGGTGGGGGTCTAACATAAATATATGTTGTGTTTTCTCTGTAAAACATTTTAAAAATCGGACATGATGGGTAGATGAACAAGATGTTTATCTTTCATTTGAGGTATTGGACTTGTTAATGTGTGAAAGTTAAATATTTCTAAAGAATATTTTTGAATTCCCTGCGCCACCTTTTCAGCTGAATGGGGGGGTGGAGTTCCCTGAGGGGAACTACTTGCCATAACAGGGTTTAAGTAAACCAGATGGCACGATTTTCTTGTTTTATTATTTTACGGATAGCCAGGGGCACACTGCAACACTCAGACATCATTTACAAATGAAGCATTTGTGTTTAGTTGCCAGACCAGAGGCAGTAGGTATGACCAGGAATGTTCTCTTGATAAGAGTGTGATTTGGAAAAAAATTCTGTCCTGCTAAGCATTTGAAATGTAACTTGTACTTTTGGGTGTCAGGGAAAATGTTTGGAGTAAAAAGTACATTATTTTGGGGGGGAATGTAGTGGACAAAAGTTGTTAAAAAATAAAAAAAATTTAATAGTAAAGTAAAATACAGATACCCCCCAAAACTACTTAAGTAGAACTATAAAGCATTTTTACTTAGGTACTTTACACCACTGTTTTTCATCATTAGGGTTAGTTAATTTGAGCGAACATACAGTACTGTACACCTCAAACTTTGCTTAACATCCCCCTCCCCAATGTCCCTTTCTACTCTACTGTTTGCATATCCTGACTCTACTGCTCACTTGTATGCATTGTTCAAACATATGTTCATTCAGCAGAGTTATGCCAACTACTGGCACCACTTCTTGTTCTACTGTGCCAAGAACTGTGCTACGACGCCATGGTCGATCTGGTCCAACAGAGACATTCTGTAGCCTAGTCGTCCGTCTGCACCTAACGGATGTTTCGGTTGTGACTTGTCAGCTTCAGAGGTCTACGGGATCATGCGTCGTGACGGATCGGCATTACAATTCTCCATGCTAATGACAGGACAGAGTCTGACCAAGAAGATGTGCCATCCATGGACACAGATGGTAGATAGGATCGAAAGGTTACAAGAGGTTGTCCTGCCTTCTGGACACTGACAATCTGAAGTGACACTAGACAGACACGACCAACCCTAGCGAGGTGAGGTGCATTAATGTGACTAGATGACTGTATACGTGATGGTGTCAACAATGCATGTGATTGGATTGTGGCTGTGGGCATTTCTTGAATTAGGAAAACAACCACTATAGTCCTAACGTGATAGGCAACTACAGGCTCAAAGAGAAAAAACATGCCATCCTGAGTCACTGACCCTAAACAAGCTAAGTGAAGAACTCGTCCCATTAATTGACTACTTAAGTGCAAAGAGGGCTGTAAAACCAGTAGAAACGGCTGCTATTGAGATCCCACAAACAATAATACGGGAGAGAACCTTGGTGTCCATTTGTACAGGCAATGTTGAGTATCCAAGACCTGATATCCATAGAATTTACAAGTGAATTGGTATTTTCTGTTGTTGTCTTTTCAGGTTAATTTCTCTCTCTCTCTTTCTCTCTCTCTCTCTCTCTCTCTCTCTCTCTCTCTCTCTCTCTCTCTCTCTCTCTCTCTCTCTCTCTCTCTCTCTCTCTCTCTCTCTCTCTCTCTCTCTCTCTCTCTCTCTCTTTCTCTTTCTCTCTCTGCCTCTCTCTATTTCTCTCTCAGAGATAAAGTACTTTCATGCTGGGAGGATATACAGCAACAGAACCACCTGGAATGTTAGCTCTACTCTGTAAGTCAGATACAGACAGTATAACACAGGTGAGATGGAGACCCAGTAGGAACATGGTAGTGGGTGGGGGTGGAGAGTTACCATGGGAACTGGTCAAAGAATATCCAGGTCTGAGATGGAATCTCGCTGTGAAATCATACACATGCAAGCACTGGAGCACACAAACACGCACGCACACACATCTTTTATTTTACTCTTACTTTACCAGGTAAGTTGACTGAGAACACATTCTCATTTACAGAAACGGCCTGGGGAATAGTTACAGGGAAGAGGGGGGGATGAATGAGGCAACACACACACACACACATACTTTGGTGCAATTTTCACAAGCATGTGGTACATTTTCACAACTCTACACACATTTTCAATTGCTTTAGTAAAACAAACAAATTCACAAAGTTTCTTGTTCCCTGCACTAATCACTACTTCAATGTGCATACATATTCAATCTAAGTATCTGCCATTCACAATGAAATATTCACTTTTGAAGTGATTTTGTTGTATCTTGTATAAGTATTTATTAAGGATCCCCAAGACAGCAGCTACGCTTACTGAGGTCCAAACAAGATTAAGGCAATTACATCCCAATTGCATCACATTCCTACTATACCGGCTCCGACGCTTGTCGGATGTGGCTGGGCTTGCAAACTATTTCGGACTACAAAGTGAAGCCCAGCCGCGAGCAGCCTAGTAACACAAGCCAGACGAGCTAAAAGATTTGTATGCACGCTTCGAGGCAAGCAACATTGAAGCATGCATGAGAGCACCAGCTATTCAGGACGACTATGTGATCACGCTCGCCGTTGCCGATGTGAGAAACATTCACAAGGCTGCAGTGCCAGACGGATTAACAAGATGGGTACTCCGAGAATTCGCTGACCAACTGGCAAGTGTCTTCACTGACATTTTCAACCTGTCCCCTTGCTGACATTGAGGGAGAGGTTGTTGTCCTGGCACTACACTGCCAGGTCTCTGACCTACTCCCTATAGGCTTTCTCATCGCTGTCGGGGATCAGGCCTACCACTGTTGTGTTGTCAGAAAACTTAATGATGGGGTTGGAGTCGTGTTTGGCCACGCAGTCGTAGGTGAACAAGGAGTACAGGAGGGGACTAAGCATGCACCCCTGAGGGCCCCAGTGTTGAGGATCAGTGTGGCAGATGTGTTGTTTCCTACCCTTACCACCTGGGGGCGGCCCATCAGGAAGTCCAGGATCCAGTTGCAGAGGGTGGTGTTTAGTCCCAGAGTCCTTAGCTTAGTGATGAGCTTTGAGGGCACTATGGTGTTGAATGGAGCTGTAATCAATGAACAGCATTCTCACATACAGTGGGGAGAACAAGTACTTGATACACTGCCGATTTTGCAAGTTTTCCTACTTACAAAGCATGTAGAGGTCTGTAATTTTTTACTGTGAGAGACGGAATCTAAAACAAAAATCCAGAAAATCACATTGTATGATTTTAAGTAATTAATTTGCATTTTATTGCATGACATAAGTATTTGATACATCAGAAAAGCAGAACTTAATATTTGGTACAAAAACCTTTGTTTGCAATTACAGAGATCATACGTTTCCTGTAGTTCTTGACCAGGTTTGCACACACTGCAGCAGGGATATTGGCCCACTCCTTCATACAGACCTTCTCCAGATCCTTCAGGTTTCAGGGCTGTCGCTGGGCAATACGGACTTTCAGCTCCCTCCAACGATTTTATATTGGGTTCAGGTCTGGAGACTGGCTAGGCCACTCCAGGACCTTGAGATGCTTCTTACGGAGCCACTCCTTAGTTGCCCTGGCTGTGTGTTTCGGGTCGTTGTCATGCTGGAAGACCCAGCCACGACCCATCTTCAATGCTCTTACTGAGGAAAGGAGGTTGTTGGCCAAGATCTCGCGATACATGGCCCCATCCATCCTCCCCTCAATACGGTGCAGTCGTCCTGTCCCCTTTGCAGAAAAGCATCCCCAAAGAATGATGTTTCCACCTCTAAGCTTCTCGGTTAGGATGGTGTTCTTGGGGTTGTACTCATCCTTTTTCTTCCTCCAAACACGGCGAGTGGAGTTTAGACCAAAAAGCTCTATTTTTGTCTCATCAGACCACATGACCTTCTCCCATTCCTCCTCTGGATCATCCAGATGGTCATTGGCAAACTTCAGACGGGCCTGGACATGCGCTGGCTTGAGCAGGGGGACCTTGTGTGCGCTGCAGGATTTTAATCCATGACGGCGTAGTGTGTTACTAATGGTTTTCTTCGAGACTGTGGTCCCAGCTCTCTTCAGGTCATTGACCAGGTCCTGCCGTGTAGTTCTGGGCTGATCTCTCACATTCCTCATGATCATTGATGCCCCACGAGGTGAGATCTAGCATGGAGCCCCAGACCGAGGGTGATTGACCGTCATCTTGAACTTCTTCCATCATCTAATAATTGCACCAACAGTTGTTGCCTTCTCACCAAGCTGCTTGCCTATTGTCCTGTAGCCCATCCCAGCCTTGTGCAGGTCTACAATTATATCCTGATGTCCTTACACAGCACTCTGGTCTTGGCCATTGTGGAGAGGTTGGAGTCTGTTTGATTGAGTGTGTGGTGTCTTTCATACAGGTAACGAGTTCAAACAGGTGCAGTTAATACAGGTAATGAGTGGAGAACAGGAGGGATTCTTAAAGAAAAACTAACAGGTCCTCGAGAGCCGGAATTCTTATTGGTTGGTAGGTGATCAAATACTTATGTCATGCAATAAAATGCAAATGTATTACTTAAAAATCATACAATGTAATTTTCTGGATTTTTGTTTTAGATTCCGTCTCTCACAGTTGAAGTGTATCTATGATAAAAATTACAGACCTCTACATGCTTTGTAAGTAGGAAACCTGCAAAATCGGCAGTGTATCAAATACTTGTTCTCCCCACTGTAGGTGTTCCTCTTGTCCAGTTGGGAAAGGGCAGTGTGGAGTGCAATTGAGATTGTGTCATCTGTGGATCTGTTGGGGCGGTATGCAAATTGGAGTGGGTCTAGGGTTTCCGGGATGATGGTGCTGATGTGAGCCATGACCATCCTTTCAAAGCACTTCATGGCTACCGACATGAGTGCTACGGGCCGGTAATAATTTAGACAGACTCCTCTTTAGTATTCTGCTTTCCAGAATCCACCTTTATTCACCTATAAACGAGCAATAAATTTATCAAACATATTGGTTATATCAGATGTGGTCAGAGAGAGAAAAGAGGCCTTCATAAAAGGATGATGTAGATCTTGTACCTCTTGTAGCACCATAAGGAAATAAGGAATAAGGAAACTAAGGAAACACAAAGAAACTTTGTATGTCCTCAGATTTCTAGGACCTATGGGATAAAGTCATGTATAACTTGCACTACTAAAGGAGTTATTTATATGTTACAGTGGTCTTGTTATAAGGTTATATTGGAAAAACATCCCTCGCCTTGAAAGTACGTCTTGGAGAATATAAACCCATAAACCCAGGTGCAAGACACTTTTTAGAACAAAATCATTCTATTAATGAATTGCGTTGCGTTGGGATGAAAAAAGTTCCTCCTCCACATAGATGAGGGGACTATGACAACAAATTACCATGTAGAAATATACATTCAATTCTGTACCTCCACACGGTTTAAACTAAGAATTACATGTCACCTCCTTCTTATAAGCCACATTCACACTGTTATACAAGAACACTGTCCATATCAGATTTGACATATTGTTGATGAATTGGCCCCACATATTTATGAACAGCTTTGCCTGATGTCCTTTGTGGTTACATGAATTGATGTAACGTATTTAGGTGAGTGGACACCTGGCGTGATTGATTTGTGACTTGCCCTTTGTGCCCGCTCCCATACCCTATAATTCTGTATCTCTTTGTGACTCATTTGTTTACAGGTAGACCAGAAAAGCCACATCCCTGATTGGCAGATGAATGGCAACCCTGATTAGAACCACCTGCTGCCTATCTGTTGTTCTTTACAAATGCTGTTTTGAATGAAAGAAAAGGGTTGTAAAGCTGAAATGTCTGTGTACGCTATCCCTGATGCAGTAAAACATTTTAAAACATAGCAGAATAAAGTGAGCTTTATGCAACATATTTTTGAGTGCGAACCCATTAGACCTCTTTGTTTGTCTGAATTGGCAGGTTTTACACACCAGCCCAGCTTCTGAGAGAGCACAATGGTTCTCTTTTGGTTTGTCATTTGTTAACAATACAATTAACTATCACTTAATCAAACTGCTCAAAACTGATAACTGCTCAACCAAAAATGATGTAGCGTATAGTTAACTGTAGTTTGATAACTGCTGAACACTGTACATTTCTATATTTTTACCTCATAAATCTATCAATTTGTGCATTGCTGCTAAATTATTCAGTACAATTAGTAATTGCTTGCTTTTCTAAAGTCTACCAACCTTGCCAGCAGGCATGCCAGTTAAGATAGTTAGACAAGCTAGCTACTCTAACTTGATTGATAGCCTGAGATGGCTTCTTGGTAGCTAGTTATGAGGTTGGGAGATTGGGAACCTGTCTGGGCTAGCTAAAGCCAACTTCATAAAATTGCTAAGTAGCTAGTAGTATTACGGGACGATTCTGACGGGGCACGTGCCCCTGTGCTCCCTATGGGCATGACACCTCTGCATGTGGCTGTAAACACTATGTACATCATCATTCTCCATCAGCCAGCCTGCTTCAATAGGAGAAAGTGTTACTGTAATATTTGATATGTGAATATGCAGCATATTATATATACCTCACATGTGACTCGTAATAAGACTAAGCAGTTAGCCTATTAACATTTTTATCTGACTCCATAGAGATAACTAGTAATATACAAGAGACTATGGTTGAATTACAGTAATAGACAATGAAGAAATGTCAGAGAATGGAATTCTAAATACAAGTGTATTTAATTACTTTGTCAAGTGAATGGCTTCACATACACGGCATAAAGCTTGAGTTACAAGGCATTAACAAGTATTACAAGGCACGTCAGAGAGAGCGAGAGAGAGAGAGAGAGAGCGAGAGAGAGAGAGAGAGAGAGAGAGAGAGAGAGAGAGAGAGAGAGAGAGAGAGAGAGAGAGAGAGAGAGAGAGTAGCCTTATAGGTCCTGCCCCAAAAGTTGGAGGGAGAAGAGAGGGAGAAAGAAAGAAAGAGTATCTCACCGCAGCAGGTCAGGAATAAATAAGAGAGAGAACAATGAATCTTAGACACTTTTATAAGCATCTGAATTGTTGACCAATAGTATTACTGCAAAGTCAACCTCCAATCAGATATCAGACCTACATGATGTAACCTCTACTTCTCAGAGGTGTGAAAATGGGTGGATGGCACAAGACCAACACAGAGAATGCTGACATCCTAAGACAATACCCTTCTGCGGCTGGGCTGCACTACACTGCCGTTTGGAATTCTAGTGTAGTGTACAATGCACAGCTGAAATACCTGGGTTGTGTATAACAATACATTCCACTCATCTGAATTTCATCGATACACTGTAAGCTGATTAACGTTAAGCAGAGAGACAAGTGATTTTGTATAAGTTGACCTAGAAAGTCAGGTAGAAAAGGTGATCTAGTTTAATGTTGCATGGGGAAGAAATGGCATACAACACTGTGCTAAGTTTGTACAGTAGCCAACTGCTTTACAATACCCCCACTTCTGTTTATTGGTCCTAGACACTGTATAAGGATAATAAAACTGTTGACTGTCCTGTGAGGATACAGATGGCCAGACTCGTCCACAGAGGGGGCAAGAATGTACCTTTGTTTCACAGACGTTTTCCCGCTGAACCTCTAACACGTTCTAAAGCGAATACTGAAACAATATTTCTAACATCGAACGTATGGAATGGTCAGAGGCAATCTAAAGAATAATAACTCACGTCCAATAATGTTAACTTCCGGACAGTCACGGACAGCTGATTAGCTGTCCTAAGTAACTATTATTTTCAAGCCATCATATTCTACTACTCTCATCATCACTGAGCACCATCGACATGGCTGGCAAGCCTATTTTCAAATAAGCAGCTTCAAGAGCGAAAGGAAAGTAGAATAAACTCTGTAGTTCTGTTCATGACTACACGACACGTCACCGGATACCGGACGACAGCAGAGAACAACAGCAGAAGATGGGTGGGACCCCTTCTGGACATTCAGAGCCTGTCATGCGTGCTGCGGAAAGGCCCAACCAACCCCTTTCCAAGAAGGACCAGCTAGGAGAAATACACAAAAAACCAAGGCATTTCCACGTAAATACATTAATGATTTCTTACTCTAATGGGCGGCGGTATATGTGCAAAGTATAAGATTACTGTGAGAGTAGTTTCTAAATGAACCAAAGTATTGTGTCTCTGTCCCTCTCTGCCCCCTCCCTCCATCTCTTTTGGTAATATATTGTGTCAGTCCCCATATTGTGTCAGTCCCCTAGGGACCTGTATCTAATGTATTAAGTGTGTATGTTTATCCTGTGTTACTATTTAGTTTGCTAGTAAATAAATAATTAAACCAATTTGTGTAGTACTGAATCATAAGTAAGGCTGGGGTTTTTGCAGATGCAGGAGGTTACAACTGTTCAGAATGATGACATGATACGAGGTTATGATTAATACGTTGACTGTTTCATGGATGTGATAGGTAAAGACCTTAAGAGTTTAATTCGGGAGATGGTACCTCTTTAAGCAACCACTTTAAGCAACCAAACGATTAATTTAAACGAGTAACAATTAAACATAGTTATTTGATTAGATAAATAACAATAATCAGATTAATGAAAGTAAAGTCACGCCACTGGAATATTACAGACTGACATATTTCTCAACATGCGTACAACCTGCCATTGGATACAAATTATTTATTTATCTTTCCATACAGCTCTTCAAAATGAACTGCACACATTGCAGTGTGCTATTGGACTAAATTATAGTTAAAATGACTGAATGGTGAGCCTATCAAATAAAATTAAATTGTAATTGTCACATGCGCCAAATACAACAGGTGTAGACCTTAAAGTGAAATGCTTACTTACAATCCGTTAACCAACAATGCTTAAACGCTTAAAAGATATGTTAAGGAAAAAAAAGTGTTACGTAAAAAATAGATAAGAAAAAATAAGAAAATAAAAGTAACAAATAATTAACAGGTACAGAAGAATAACAATACCGAGGCCATATACTTGGGGTACTGGTACAGAGTCAATGTGCGGGGGCACCGGTTAGTCGAGGTAATTTTGGTAATATGTACATGTCGGTAGACTTAAAGTGACTACGCATAGATAATAAACAGAGAGTAGCAGCAGCGTAAAAGAGGGGTCTGGGTAGCCATTTGATTAGCTGTTCAGGTGTCTTATGGCTTGGGGATAGAATCCTCTTGGACCTAGACTTGGCGCTCCGGTACCGCTTGCCGTGCGGTAGCAGAGAGAACATGCCATGACTAGGGTGGCTGGAGTCTTTGACAATTTTTGTGGACACCAAGGAACTTGAAGCTCTCAACCTGCTCCACTGCAGCCCCGTCGATTAGAATGGTGGAGTGCTCGGTCCTCCTTTTTCTGTAGTTCACAATCATCTCCTTTGTCTTGATCACGTTGAGGGAGAGATTGTTGTCCTTGCACCACACGGCCAAGTTTCTGACCTCCTCCCTATAGACCTGTCTCATTGTTTTTGGTGATCAGGCCTACCACTGTTGTGTCATCGGCAAACTTGATGATGATGTTGTAGTCGTGCCTGGCCACGCAGTCATAGGTGAACAGGGAGTACAGGAGGGGACTAAGCACGCACCCCTGAGGGGCCTCCGTGTTGAGGATCAGTGTGGCGGATGTGTTGTTACCTACCCTCACCACCTGGGGGCGGCCCATCAGGAAGTCCAGGATCGAGTTGCAGAGGGTGGTGTTTAGTCTCAGAGTCCTTAGCTTAGTGATGAGCTTTGAGTGCACTATGGTGTATGACATAGGTTTCCTCTTGTCCAGGTGAGGAAAGGGCAGTGTGGAGTGCAATAGAGATTGAGATTGTGGATCTGTTGGGGCGGTATGCAAATTGGAGTGGGTCCAGGGTTTCTGGGATAATGGTGTTGATGTGAGCCATGACCAGCCTTTCAAACCACTTCATGGCTACAGACATGAGTGCTACGGGTTGGTAGTCATTTATGCAAGTTACCTTAGTGTTCTTGGGCACAGGGACTATGGTGGTCTGCTTGAAACATGTTGGTATTACAGACTCAGTCAGGGACAGGTTGAAAATGTCAGTGAAGACACTTGCCAGTTGGTCAGTGCATGCTCGGAGTACACATCCTGGTAATCCGTTTGTCCCTGCGACCTTGTGAATGTTGACCTGTTTAAAGGCCTTGCTCACATCGGCTACGGATGTGAGCAAGGCCTTCACACAGTTGTTCGGAACAGCTGATGCTCTCATGCATGCTTTAGCTTGTCTGGTAGGCTCATGCCACTGGGCAGCTCATGGCTGTGCTTCCCTTTGTAGTCTATAATAGTTTGCGATCCCTGCTACATCCGACAAGCGTAGTAGCCGGTGTAGTACGATTCAATCATAGTCCTGTATTGACGCCTGTTTTAATGGTTCGTCGGAGGTCATAGCGGGATTTCTTATAAGCTTCTGGGTTAGAGTCCCGCTCCTTGAAAGCGGCAGCCCTACCCTTTAGCTCAGTGCGAATGTTTCCTGTAATCCATGGCTTCTGGTTGGGGTATGTACGTACGGTCACTGTGGGGATGACGTCATCAATGCACTTATCGATGAAGCCAGTGACTGATGTGGTCATGCCATCGGAACAATCCTAGAATATATTCCAGTCTGTGCCAGCAAAACAGTCCAGTAGTTTAGCATCTGCTTCATCTGACCACTTTTTTATTGATCTAGTCACTGGTGCTTCCTGCTTTAATTTTTGCTTGTAAGCAGGAATCAGGAGGATAGCATTATGGTCAGATTTGCCAAATGGAGGGCGAGGGAGAGCTTTGTATGCGTCTCTATGTGTGGAGTAAAAGTGGTCTAGAGTTTTTTTCCCCTCTGGTTGCACATTTAACATGCTGGTAGAAATTAGGTCAAACGGATTTGAGTTTCCCTGCATTAAAGTCCCCGGCCACTAGGATTGCCGCCTATGGATGAACGTTTTCCTGTTTGCTTATGACCATATACAGCTCATTGAGTGCAGTCTTAGTGGCCGGTTTGTGGTGGTAAATAAACAGCTACTAAGAATGTAGATGAAAACTCTCTTGGTAAATAGTGTGGTTTACAGCTTGTCATGAGATACTCTAACTCAGCCGAGCAAAACCTTGAGACTTCCTTAGATTTTGTGCACCAGCTGTTGGTGACTAAACAAAATGTTCTCATGGTATTTCACTGAACACTTGAATGACTCAGGGGTGAAAGATTTGTGAAACGCCAATGAATGCACTAAGGTTCTGAACAGAAGATAGGGGGCATTACAAGTGTTATTAGTTTAGAGTTTTGTACTTGTAGAGTTTTGAAAATATACTACTTACATCTGAAAAATGTGTCAAAGTAAAGTAAAGATTATGTTGAATATAGATACATCTAGTAGATATAGTCAGATTCAGGAAGTTAGGCCTAGATTCAATCAGATCAAGTGTTAATTTGTTGGAGGGGGAACTGCGTTGGAGCTGTCGAATCAGTGAGCAGCTGCTCTTCCGATTATTGTCACACAGCCACACACACCCCACTCGTGTTAGAAGTTTAGTAGAGAAAGTGTAGGCTACATAGAATTAATGATGCTCAAATTGAAAACACATGAAACGAAATGAGGGTTTCTATCATCATAATGGAGGTGTAGATTCCATCTCACATTCCGGTGTTCCTAATGGAGGTGTAGATTCCATCTCACATTCCGGTGTTCCTAATGGAGGTGTAGATTCCATCTCATATTCCAGTGTTCCTAATGTTGGTGTAGATTCCATCTCACATTCCAGTGTTCCCAATGGAGGTGTAGATTCCATCTCACATTCCTGTGTTCCTAATGGAGGTGTAGATTCCATCTCACATTCCGGTGTTCCTAATAGAGGTTTAGATTCCATCTCATATTCCAGTGTTCCTAATGGAGGTGTAGATTCCATCTCACATTCCGGTGTTCCTAATGGAGGTGTAGATTCCATCTCACATTCCGGTGTTCCTAATGGAGGTGTAGATTCCATCTCACATTCCGGTGTTCCTAATGGAGGTGTAGATTCCATCTCACATTCCGGTGTTCCTAATGGAGGTGTAGATTCCATCTCACATTCCGGTGTTCCTAATGGAGGTGTTGTCACGTTCTGACCTTTATTTCCTTTGTTTTGTATTTATTTATTATGGTCAGGGCGTGAGTTGGGTGGGCAGTCTATGTTGGTTTTTCTATGTTTTGGGGCATTTCTATGTTTTCGGCCTAGTATGGTTCTCAATCAGAGGCAGGTGTCATTGGTTGTCTCTGATTGAGAATCATACTTAGGTAGCCTGGGTTGCACTGTTTGTTTGTGGGTGATTGTCTATGTTAGTGGCTTGTGTCAGCACAGGTCTCATTTTGTAGCTTCACGGTCGAATTTGGTTTATTGTTTTTGTTACTCTTTTGTATAGTGTTCAGTCTTTCTTTATTAAAGATTTTACCATGGACACTTACCACGCCGCATATTGGTCCTCTGATCCTTCTCGCCTCTCCTCTTCAGACGAAGAGGAGGACGACCGTGACAGGTGTAGATTCCATCTCACATTCCAGTGTTCCAACTTGTAAACAAGGCTGCATGGGATTTCTGTTAATGTGGTTACATGCAGCCAATGGCAATGTCCGCTTTAGGTATAATGCCAGGAGCCACTAGTGAATTTGACAGCTCTAAAGCAGTTCCACGCCGACGCCGTCAAAACAACCTCCTACGCGTATGTTGGCTAAAGCGGATCTGATTGAAGCAAGCCCTTACTTATATTGTCTTCTCTGCCTTTGAAAAAATATTGTTTCCAGGGATTCTGAATAACCCTTGAAGTTATATGAAATGTAAAGGAAAAGGAGGAACCCCAGGGTTGTCAGGGAAATGTGAATGCATTACATTCTCCACTGCATTCTCAACATCATCAATTTAACAGCCCAGCTTTAAAACCATTAAAATCCTAATTAGGGCTGTCAATTGCTCCCAACTTGTTTAAAAAATACTTTGACAAACAGGTTGTGTGAGGAGCCTTGAAGGAGAGAAGGAATTGGGAGTGGAGGTTTCTGGGTAATTGCCATCATTTTCCCAGACAGTAATCCCTCTAGAGGTACTGTGCACCGCTACAACTCAATTAGCTCCAGATCACACAGCTCACAGGGACCGTGTTACCCAGGCTCCCCCGCTCCTCTTCCTCCACCCACTCCCCAAGCCTACAGACCTCCCACAGGCAGACCCCTCATAGATTGCTGGAAGAGCACAGGCTGGAATGAATTACACATGAATAAATTGGAAATGAGTAATGTTATGATAATTCTGTCAAGGCGTGTATGTGTTGTTTTTTCAGTCATAAAGAGCTGAGCTGTGGGACTGACTGCCAGGTGAGCAAGTTGATGTTCTATGTCTTTTTCCCTATATACTGTCTCGCTCTCTCTCTCTCTCTCTCTCTGTATCTCTCTCTCTCTCTCTCTGTATCTCTCTCTCTCTCTCGCTGTAGCTCTCTCTCTCTCTCTCTCGCTGTAGCTCTCTCTCTCTCTCTCTCTCTCTGTAGCTCTCTCTCTCTCTCTCTCTCTGTAGCTCTCTCTCTCTCTCTCTCTGTAGCTCTCTCTCTCTCTCTCTGTAGCTCTCTCTCTCTCTCTCTCTGTAGCTCTCTCTCTCTCTCTCTCTGTAGCTCTCTCTCTCTCGCTCTCTGTAGCTCTCTCTCTCTCTCTCTCTGTAGCTCTCTCTCTCTCTCTCTCTGTAGCTCTCTCTCTCTCTCTCTCTGTAGCTCTCTCTCTCTCTCTCTCTCTGTAGCTCTCTCTCTGTAGCTCTCTCTCTCTCTCTCTCTCTGTAGCTCTCTCTCTCTCTCTCTCTCTCTCTCTGTAGCTCTCTCTCTCTCTGTAGCTCTCTCTCTCTCTCTGTAGCTCTCTCTCTCTGTAGCTCTCTCTCTCTCTGTAGCTCTCTCTAGCTCTCTATACTTTGTATATTTACAATATTAAAATAATAAGAATCAAAATTGTCAATGGGACAACAGTAACAACAACAACCAAGGGTCAAAATAACCATACATTGAACACTAACAATAAGCATACAGTGGAGGACATGTGCAGGTTGATTGGTCTGTCAGACACTGTCCCTCATCTTATGTCATGCTGCAATGGAGTGCGCTGCCAACCCACAGCTCTCTGCGTCTTCCCCCAACAGGATGGGTAGCCTATTCTCATCAGAGAGGTCTTTAACACCTTGAATAAGGGTTTCACATTTTGGGAAATTACACTTTCTAATTGTTTTATTCTGATTGATTTGATGTGCTGGTCCTCAGGCTTCAGTTTGTTAGTAGAACAGGTTTGTGAACTCAGCCCCAGGACCAGCTAGATGAGGGGACTCTTTTCTTTGCTCAGCTCTTGACATTGCATGGGTTGGTAATGATATGAGAGGGGGTCACTGTATTTTAGATGTTTCCAAAACTCTTTTTTTGTTTTTTATTATTAGTGGATATTGGCCTGATTCTGCCTTGCATGCATTGTTTGTAGTTTTCCTCTGGACCTGTAGGAGAATCTTACAGAACTCTGCATGCAGGGTTTCAATGGGGGTATTTGTCCCATTTGGTGAAATCTTGTTTTGCAAGGGGCACCTTGCTGCGATAAAGTGCAATTGGTTCAATGACATATTCAATTAGTTTTAGCCAAATTTTAATAGGTATTTCAATTTCAATTTGTTTTTTAATGGTGTAGAATGCGCTGCGTGCTTTCTCTCTCAGCTCATTCACTGCATCATTAAGGTGTCCAGTTGAGCTTATTTTTAAACCTAAGTAACTGAAGTGTGTGCAGTACTCTATATATTTTGTACCAATTGAGAACAGGGGGTTAATTCCCTGAGATCTGTATCTTCTCTGGAAAATCATTATTTTAGTCTTTTTGGGGTCTACTGCCAGGGCCCAGGTCTGCATTGTATTGCCAGTATGCATTGATTTAATTATGTCATATGTTTGACCCCCTACACCACTCTCAATAGCTTTGTAGAACAGTCCTGTATGCCAAATAGAGTCAAATGCTTTTTGGAAGTCGATAAAGCAAGCGTATATTTTGGTGGACATGCTTATCTATCAGGGTGTGTAGGGTGTAAATATGATCAGTCAAGCGCTGTTTTTGTATAAATCCAATTTGGCTTTTATTCTCTCTCTCTCATTTTCTCTCTCTCTCATTTTCTCTCTCTCTCTTTCTCTCTCTTTCTCTCTCTTTCTCTCTCTTTCTTTCTCTCTTTCTCTCTTTCTCTTTCTCTCTTTCTCTCTCTCTCTTTCTCTCTCTTTCTCTCTCTTTCTTTCTTTCTCTTTCTTTCTCTCTCTGTCTCTCTCTCTGTCTCTCTCTCTGTCTCTCTCTCGCTGTCTCTTTCTTTCTCTTTCTTTCTCTCTAGCCATTCCATTTGTGTCTACCCCTGTTACAGTTTTTCTCAATTGCTAAAACACTAAAACCCATTGGCTGAACAAAGTTCTCAGTTGCCTGGACTCATTTAGCTAATTATGCAGTCTGTTGTCAATACCTTAAACCATTTCACATGGTAAAACACAATTTGCAGATCTCACTTAGACTTTTCAGCAAAACTCTAAACACATTCTCATTCTCAAAACACATTCTGCACTCTAATGCACATGTCATCCATACTGGTAAACACAAGTGGCAACAATCAAATACAAATAGAGAACACATGTCATTGATTGAACACAACCACTCAAAATTGATTTAACCTGTTTCAAATGATGCGACACAACCAATATAAGCCAGTTCACAGAGCAAACAGGTTGTTGAAGGTGGGGGAGAAAGTCTGAGAATGGATAGAAGAAACAATGTGAGAGGACGAGTGCGTATGCGAGGTGGGCGATGAGGAGGAGGAGGGCGAGGAGGAAGAGGAAGACAAAGAGTGGAAATATTTTATGAAATTCGAGCAACAGTTATAGACCATGTTCTTGTCCATGGACTGACAATGAGGGAAGCAGGACTTAGAGTGCAACCCAATTTGAGACGATTTTCTGTGTCCACCATAGTAAGGACATTCAGAGAAGAGAACAGGTACAGTATACTACTGTATTTTTGTAATTGCAAATTTACTGTACTACACTATGTGCAGCTGTTTCAATAGACATGTGTAAAGTTAATCAC
This sequence comes from Oncorhynchus clarkii lewisi, assembly GCF_045791955.1. Lineage (NCBI taxonomy): Eukaryota > Metazoa > Chordata > Actinopteri > Salmoniformes > Salmonidae > Oncorhynchus > Oncorhynchus clarkii. The sequence goes on along the minus strand of NW_027258737.1, from coordinate 13,858 downwards.
TGTATGTATTGTACTGCATGAATATGTTTTGTAACTGCACAACTACTTTTTGTAGAATTGCAAGGCTGCCACATGCAGGTGGAAGGACAGCTATATTCACTCGGGAGCAAGAAGCCGTTATAGTTGGCATGGTCCTTCAAGATAATGCAATACGACTCAGAGAAATCCAGGAACGAGTGATACAAGACAACACACACACTTCCAGGCAATCGACAGTGTGAGCATTTCCACAATTGACCGTGTCCTCCATCGTAACAGGATGCGAATGAAACAAGTATACAGAGTACCTTTTGAGCGCAACTCACCAAGGCTGAAAGAACTGCGAGCTCAGTATGTGCAAGTAAGTGTACTTCCAGAAACATTTACTGTAATCCAGATTATCTACAGTACTAACACATACTATGTGAATGACATTACTCTTCAGTACATACAGTGGGGCAAAAAAGTATTTAGTCAGCCACCAATTGTGCAAGTTCTCCCACTTAAAAAGATGAGAGGCCTGTAATTTTCATCATAGCTACACTTGAACTATGACAGACAAAATGAGAAAAAAATCCAGAAAATCCCATTGTAGGATTTTTAATGAATTTATTTTCAAATTATGGTGGAAAATAAGTATTTGGTCACCTACAAACAAGCAAGATTTCTGGCTCTCACAGACCTGTAACTTCTTCTTTAAGAGGCTCCACTTGTTACCTGTATTAATGGCACCTGTTTGAACTTGTTAACAGTATAAAAGACACCTAACTGTCCACAACCTCAAACAGTCACACTCCAAACTCCACTATGGCCAACACTAAAGAGCTGTCAAAGGACACCAGAAACAAAATTGTAGACCTGCACCAGGCTGGGAAGACTGAATCTGCAATAGGTAAGCAGCTTGGTTTGAATAAATCAACTGTGGGAGCAATTATTAGGAAATGGAAGACATACAAGACCATTGATAATCTCCCTCCATCTGGGGCTCCACGCAAGATCTCACCCCTGAACATTGTGCTTTCCATTTATTAACAGTACTGACTGCTCAATAGATTTTGACTGGTTGCAGGTTCATATCAACAAAGAACAAGAATTACAGTATCACAGAGACAAAGGACAAGTTTGTGAGATGCAGGGTACAGTGCTGTAAAAATAGGGGTACAAGGAGGAGGAAGAACAAAAAACAAAATTGCAAAGAGCAAAGCAGAGTAGTAATTTCTGATCAGTTTTGAGCTGCTATGATAGAACATGTTTTCATTCATCAAAAGACAATGACGGAAAATATGAATATTCTTTAGATTAAAAATGTACTTCTCCTTGAGAATTGTATGTTTTGAACAATGTGTTTTCTATTTTTCGGTGTATTGTTTACTGACTGCTTGAGAGTGTATATCATTTTGATCACTTTGTTTATGATTTGAGAGCAGTGTTTGGTTTTGAACACAGGTAAATCTGTTTTGAGGCGAAAGTTTCATTTTGTGAGAGGAGTCAGAGGTTATGTAAATGGTGCTTGGAGATTAGTTTAAAAAAAAAATGTTTTCAGGAAATGGAGCAAAGGTTTCAGAAATTGTGTTTTAGCAATTGAGAAAAACTGTAATAACTGACTGTGAGGGACCAATAACTGTGGCGCTCCCTGCTGAGTGATTCTGATTGGCCGCAACGAGGTGACATGAAAACATTGACTCACTCAGCATTGCTATGAATTGCTATGAACTAGTCTAAAGATAGAGTGCTACTTTAATTAAACTATTTCGCGCTAGCCTAACTCCAGGATAGAGTCAGGGGGTTAGACAGTGGGTGATGGGTTGGTGTGGGTGTGATGGGTTGTGGTGGGGGGGGTTCTGTGGGTGTTTGTGTTTGTGTATGGATGGATGGATTACAGTCACAGATAATTGGGGAGTGCTTAAAAACCCTCTCTGTATCGCAGCCAGCGGTTTGTAGGATTAGGAAGGGATTTAGTCATGGAGAAAGTTTGATGGCAGAAATGCAGGTCATTTATTTTCATAACTGAAAGTAATGTATACTCTCTCTCACACACGCACACACACATTTTTTTAAAGCAAAAGTTAGTCCATAATTAGTCTTCTGGCATTGTGGAATTGGCCTCAGGAAAGAGGGAGAAAACACAAGTACCCTGCCACTCCTCTAAACAGCAGGCACAAAGAGAGGGAGCCTTGAAAAAAAGCCTAATTGAATTAGCATAGCAGCGCGGTTGTTAAGTATAACAATCAGATCATGTGGAGGAAGCATGGCGGATGTGAGGAGGAACTGATGACGAGGAGGGGGGCGGACGTGAGGGGGAACTGATAACGAGGAGGGGGGCAGACGTGAGGGGGAACTGATAACGAGGAGGGGGGCAGACGTGAGGGGGAACTGATAACGAGGAGGGGGGCGAGGAGGGGGCGGACGTGAGGGGGAACTGATAACGAGGAGGGGGGCAGACGTGAGGGGGAACTGATAACGAGGAGGGGGGCAGACGTGAGGGGGAACTGATAACGAGGAGGGGGGCAGACGTGAGGAGGAACTGATAACGAGGAGGGGGGCGGACGTGAGGGGGAACTGATAACGAGGAGGGGGGCAGACGTGAGGGGGAACTGATAACGAGGAGGGGGGCAGACGTGAGGGGGAACTGATAACGAGGAGGGGGGCAGACGTGAGGGGGAACTGATAACGAGGAGGGGGGCAGACGTGAGGGGGAACTGATAACGAGGAGGGGGGCAGACGTGAGGGGGAACTGATGACGAGGAGGGGGGCAGACGTGAGGGGGAACTGATAACGAGGAGGGGGGCAGACGTGAGGGGGAACTGATGACGAGGAGGGGGGCAGACGTGAGGGGGAACTGATGACGAGGAGGGGGGCAGACGTGAGGGGGAACTGATAACGAGGAGGGGGGCAGACGATTCAGCGGTGCAAGAGAGATGCATGCAGGGAATAATGTGGCGCTGCTTGTCTTAACATTGTGTCTGTGTGTGCAAATCTAACGAAACATTCCCAAGAGTGAAATGTTGAGCGGCTCTGAGTTGTGGTCTACGTAGGCTACTATACAATCCTCCATCTGCACCAAAAATGATGCAGAAATTACAAACGCTTGATTAAACGACTCGGGAATAGAGGTCAGAGGTTGAGTAATGGGGATAGTGAGGGATGCCGAGCACTCCCATAACATACCGGCATAATGATTCAGTATGATTTTTGGGGGCCCTCCCCATACACATGCCTTCTAAATGTGAATGTTAGTACAAAGACACTATTCTGGGCTCCCCCCGAGAGTTGTTGGAATAACTCCGCCCCGGTAGAAGACTAATGAGTAGAAACTCAACTTAGCTGAAAAGAAGAAAATAATATCCTTGTTATTATATCTCAATGTTGGGAGTATCCCCTTTCACTGTTTGATAATGTTGTAGTGATAACGGGGTAAAGGGGACATGATAGCAGACAACGGTGTGGTTTCTTCCCCTCAGGCAGGTGTCACAGTAATACCCCACTGGGTATGGGAGTAGCCCCTCTGTCATCAATATTAGACTCGTTCGTCTCAATTAAATAATTCATTGGTTGGAGATCACATGACAGGCATGGTTGCCAAACAACACAAAGGGGGAGATGTACCTAGTGGGGTACACTCAGGCACAAGAGGCAGTAAGTCTATTGACTATTCAGATTCAAATGACTCTAGAAACCTATGTTTTTTATATTCTATAATATTAATCCCATGTCATTAGAAATTGCCCGTGAAAGCGTGTGTGAAATCCTGTATATAATACATCATTAAATGATGATTCAAAAGACATATGACAGCAATCAAAACCCTTAATATAACATAAACGTTGGACAGAGGTTGTCACCTGTGACAATGGTATGAAACAAAAATGTGGGGGTTACAGGTACAGTACGTTTTCAATTTCAATGTATAAGTTTATAGAACATGTACCTGTAGGCTTCCACTCCAAAGAAAAACAACAGGAAGAAATACATACAGAGTTTTAAGTGATAATAAATTCAATATGAACAGGAAAAGAAAACAAAAAAGAAGTGGGCCTCCACCCCAGCACTCTGTTCACAGTAAACCGCTTGCCCACACAACACCGTACATGTGGTCTGCGTTTGTGAGGCGGTTGTGAGGCCGTTGGCCATACAGTACAGCCAAATTCTCTAAAATGACATTGGAGGCGGCTTATGGTAGAGAAATGAACATTGGCAACAGCCCTGGTGGACATTCCTGCAGTCAGCATGCCAATTTCCCTCTCAAAAAACTTGAGATGTCTGTGGCATTGTGTTGGGTGACAAAACTGCACATTTTAGAGTGGCCTTTTATTGTCTCCAGCACAAGGTGCACCTGTGTAACGATCATGCTGTTTAGTCAGCTTCTTGATATGCCACAACTGTCAGGTGGGTGGATGATCTTGGCAAAGGAGAAATGCTCACTAACAGGGATGTAAATACATTTGTGCCACCTTTTCTTTAGAGAAATAAGGATTTTGTGCATATGGAAAATTTCATGGAACTTTTTTGTTCAGCTCATGAAACATGGGACCAACACTTTTTGTGTTTATATTTTTGTTCAGCGTATATATATACTGTATATTGTTTTGATGTATTTGTTGGGTTTTATGAATTGTTTATTTGTATGTGACTTTAGCTGAGATTATTCTTTACAGAGTATATTTGTCCAGGCCTCAATTGTTCCTTGATGAGCACCATTCATTCTCGCTGTCGATAAGTCTAATGCTATAACTTCTAACAGTAACTGTATCCACTGGTGAATTGTTAGTGAGGTGATTGCCATCTAAGAGACAACATATTTTTGCGGCAGTGCTGCCTGCCAGCAGTAATGGTCTCTGATTGGTTGAGAGGTTCAAGGAGCTATCATCGTTAAGTAACTTCATCGATGCAAAGCTTTGAATAATAACATTCATGCATTTCAAAATGGATTTTGTAACTTTGGCCCAGAAGCATTTAACTGCAGAGCACTTCCACATCATTTGAAGGAATTTACCTACCTGATTTAGGGAACAGTTGGTAGTTGGGGCAAATTTCATCATAAAACGTTTCCTTGGTGTTAAATACAGTCTGTGAAGAAACAATTTATTATTAAGTTGATATCTTTATTTTTTTTGCCAAAACAAATCAGCAGCCAGTCAGACCCTCGTAAAAAGAGAAAAGGGTTATTTAGCTCACTCAGGTAGCTTTATTTAAATGATCCACAGGTCTGAAATGAGAACAAACTGAGGAATGTAGCCGCAGGTTTCATAAATAATCTCTTCTGCAGTTGAGTTGGTTGTTTGTTACTATTCTTCTCCTGCTGCTACCTGATGCTCAACTATTCATCTTGTTCTAAAGGGGATTTAGGGCTCTACTCAATCCGATACACTTTAGCCAACATCTGCATAGATAGTCACGGGAAGTAGGGGTGCTGACGGTGCTGCAGCACCCCCTGATAAATCACAAGTAAAACATTTTACATTTTTAATTGTGACAAAAATGTCCATCCGTTATGCGGGTGTCTGCTATCGCAGGTTAACGCTTGATCTGATTGAATAATAGTGTCTATGAGGTTGGCAGTTTTTGACTTGTAATTGATCAGCGGCTGCTGCAGCATTTCTGCAATGGTGGTGGCAGGGAAATCAGGCGCAGGAGTGTGAACTTGGTATAAATGGAGCAGTTTAATAAATGCTAAAAAACTCAGAAAACCAATATATACAAAAATAATAAAGGGTACAAAACCCATCGCATACCAGATCATGACTTGCACAAAACATACAACAAACAATCACCGACAAAGACATGAGGGGAAACAGAGGGTTAAATACACAACATGTAATTAATTGATGGGATGGAAACCAGGTTAGATGGAAGACAAGACAAAACCAATGGAAAATGAAAAATGGATCAGCGATGGCTAGAAGGTCGGTGACGTCGACCGCCAAACACCGCCCGAACAAGGAAAGGGACCAACTATGGCGGAAGTCGTAACAATTTCAGAGTGATGTTGATGTTGAGTTAGTGACGCATGAGTGACTTAATATGTTTAAGTCACACATACCAGTAAAGCTATCAGTTACATAAAAAACAATACAGTGCATACAGTATACCACACAGAATGGGACAAATACAGTGCATACAGTATACCACACAGAATGGGACAAATACAGTGCATACAGTATACCACACAGAATGGGACAAATACAGTGCATACAGTATACCACACAGAATGGGACAAATACAGTGCATACAGTATACCACATAAAATGGGACAAATACAATGCATACAGTATACCACACAGAATGGGACAAATACAGTGCATACAGTATACCACACAGAATGGGACAAATACAGTGCATACAGTATACCACACAGAATGGGACAAATACAGTGCATACAGTATACCACACAGAATGGGACAAATACAGTGCATACAGTATACCACACAGAATGGGACAAATACAGTGCATACTGTATACCACACAGAATGGGACAAATACAGTGCGTACTGTATACCACACAGAATGGGACAAATACAGTGCCTACAGTATACCACACAGAATGGGACAAATAAAATAAAACGGTGGCCTACATAATCATGTCAGACAGTACCTTGCTACTATCAGCAGTGACAGTGGGCTGAATAAGATGTTCTACCTGTGGTACGGAGCGTGTGAGAGGAAAGAGGAGGAGGAAGGTGACATTTCCCAGAAGCTGAGCCTCACCAGGACCCGACAGCAGACACCTACTTATGTCTCTCTCTCTCTGGGATGATTACAACAAAGACGGAACTGATTCAGTCCCCTAGCAGAATCCTGCCTCTAACAATCTGCCCAAAACAGTAGTCTCACACGCAGCCCACCTCTCCAGAGTGGCACAAGGTATTTTATATCCCATCGATAAACTTAACACAACGGCCTCTGTTCTCTAACTCGAAGAAAACTACTTCCTGGAGTCCCTACTAACAGCTTTCTTTGTCAAATGCCACATCCAATGCAGAGTCACAATGTATAAACTACGGAATCCTTAACTTTTGCCAAAACTTCAAATCAAACAAGCCACCAGACTGCTGAACACTTGAACTGGACTGACTCACGCACACACGCACGCACGCACACACACACACACACACACACACACACACACACACACACACACACACACACACACACACACACACACACACACACACACACACACACACACACACACAAACACACGCTGCTACCAGACAGACTCTTTTTATGCTGCTCAGTTTGTACACTGCCACCCCCCTTTCCCCAATATACATGTAAATATTGGACTATAAATTATTTCTTACATCATTATACTTATGCTAGAATGTTTATTCTATTCTACTGAGAAATTTCCAAAATGTTCGTATTCTTATCTTGTATTATTTCTTATTACTGCAAGTAAGCATTTGGTTGGACGATGTATACCATGCACATCCCGTACATACGACTAATACAACTTTTTAATACTATTTCATCTTTGTTGCTGAGTCATGGTGGGTGCAGTCGGCTGAAATGGAGAGCAGGGTATGCTGTGGTCAGCGTTAGGCCTCAGTGAACACCGTTTTCTAGTAGTGGCTCCCATTAACAATTTGGCTACATTGTCCATCTTAAATATGAGACAGTAAACAGTAGAAAGATGTGTGTCAGGGGGAAGGACAGCTGTAGTGAAGCCAGGTGTCAGACCCACTCTAAATGCTGGTTCTCAACGCAGAGGACTCATAATAATGACTGCAATGAAGTGAATGTAATAGTATCAAACACAAGGAGATCATGGGTCTGATGTGTTGGATACCATTCCATTCATTCCATTCCAGCCATTACTATGAGCAGCCATTACTATGAGCAGCCATTACTATGAGCAGCCATTACTATGAGCTTGTCCTCCCCAATGAAGGTACCACCAGCCGTCTGTGTGTTAGAATGTCATTAGCACAACATAAGAGGTTCCCTGTGTTTAGTCATGTTTAGACAGTTAACATATCAAATGATGTAACACGGTCATGCTGCATGGAGCAAACAGCTACTCTAAATTGCAGCCCGTAGCAAACCTGTTATTATGTCTGACAGACAGGTACCTTAGCTAAACACTTTGACATGAGGGCGTAAAGTCACTTTTCATCAGTGCTGTGTCTGTTCGTCAACTGTGCTGTGTCTGTACAGTCATCGTTCTTCAGAGGCTAGCTCCCTCCCGGTCACCAGTCTATGCTAGCTAGCAGCTCAATTACGATATGTCCTCTCTGAAGCTAATCAAGCCCTTTCACTGTTCTTCCTCTGTGAACAAGACCGTCATTAGCCCAATTCCCCTCCCCCCCTCTAATGGTTAATGTGCATGGCTTTAACCTCCTGAGCCAAATAGCAGGTTTAGACACAGTACGAAGACTAGAGGGACATTCTGGACACCGGTTTAGACAATAGAGGAATCAACAAAGCAGGAAATGGGTGTTTTTATCTGGGGTAATAACAACCTGTGTCTGTGGGAATGTTGGGTGTTCTGGCACAGCTGTTAGGACAACTTGGAGACTGCATAAGAAGATGACTTACTGAAGAGTCTTACCTTCAGAATCAAGACCTTTAGAATCAAGACCATTAGAATCAACACCTTCAGAATCAACACCTTCAGAGTCAAGATCTTCAGAATCAAGATCTTCAGAAACAAGACCTTCAGTATCAAGACCTTCAGAATCAAGACCTTCAGAATCAAGACCTTCTGAAACAAGACCTTCAGAGTCAAGACCTTCAGTATCAAGACCTTCAGAGTCAAGACCTTCAGAGTCAAGACCTTCAGAATCAAGACCTTCAGAGTCAAGACCTTCAGAATCAAGACCTTCAGAGTCAAGACCTTCAGAGTCAAGACCTTCAGAGTCAAGACCTTCAGAGTCAAGACCTTCAGAATCAAGACCTTCAAAGTCAAGACCTTCAGAGTCAAGACCTTCAGAGTCAAGACCTTCAGAGTCAAGACCTTCAGAATCAAGACCTTCAGAGTCAAGACCTTCAAAGTCAAGACCTTCAGAGTCAAGACCTACAGAATAAAGCCACAGCTATTTATTTTTCTTTTTTTTCTGCAGAGATTCCATGCTCGCCATCCTGGCTGAATTACTCATTAGTAGCATTCAAACACATTTATTTAATATTCAGTAATCACAGAATGTACACAAACGGCATGTTTGTTTAACAGTAAATAATTGATATTTATTCTACTCTAACTGTATGTAGTTACACTATCAACTGGTATAATTTGAGGCAAACAAACAATATACTTTCTCAATTCTTTTCATCAGATAGACATCTAGAACATTGGCAATTTAGAGTGAAAATTGCCAAAATTGCTCCCAGCTAGAAAATATATATTCAGCTAGTCTAGCGACAAACTAGTGGAGAACGGAGATGGTAATGAAGGCTGTGGGTTATCTGGGAGACACATTTCTTCCCATTAAAATGTTTCCTCCCACTATTACCAACATAATTGCACCCACTTGACAAAAACATGGTCCACTGCTTGGTCAGCTGAAGATGAGTCACTCTGAACAATAACACAAACAGACAGGTTTATACAAATCCCAATTGTTGGTTAAAAGATGGGGATGTAAAATAAGCCTTATTGCTTTGCTTTTCTCTTGTCATCTGCCGTGGTGTGTGTAGTGATACTTCAGATAGAACAGTAAACAAGTATTTTTGCCTCATACCCATGGTATATAGTCTCGTATACACACGGCTGGGATGCAGTTTTAGCCAATGTACATTATTAACTGGGTAGTTCGAGCCCTGAACGCTGATTGGCTGAAAGCCATGGTATATCAGACCTTATACCATGGGTATGACAAAACATGCATTTGTACTCTTCTAACTACGATGGAAACCTGTTTATAATAGCAATAAGGCACCTCGGGGGTTTGTGGTATATGGCCAATATACCATGGTTAAGGGCTGTATCCAGGCAGTCTGCGTTGGGTCGTGCACAACAACAGCCCTTAGCCAAGGTATATTGGCCATATACCACACCCCCTCTGGCCTTATGGCTTAAATAACACAATAACTATATGGCAACAACAGTCCTCTTTCTGCCAATCCAAGCCCTGACAGGGGAACCAGGCTAATGATTGAAGGTTCATAGTTTATTCTGCTCTTTACCTGACATTTAAATAGGAAGGTACCATTTGGCAGGTAGCTAGTTAATAATTGTGTTGAATTGAGGTATCAATACCTTTTTGTTTCCACATAATTTCTTAGTAAATACTAGATACAATAATTACCATATTAAATAATACTGTGTAATGTAAGTGTTACAGATTGAAGCTCTCATGTCTCCTGGCACTGGCAGATCAATGATGGGTCTAATTATGAACCCTTGGCCAGTGAGCGTTCTCTATGGATTTTTTCATTGGAAAATTACCATGGCAGTGACCCGCGACACAACCAACCAAGGAGCTGGTTGGCGCTGGGGGTTTTGGATACACAGTATATATAGAGGAAATGTAAATGTTTTAAATATCCTCTCCGGTGTGAGTGGAAAACGTGGGAAAGATGATTTATTCTCAGGACAGAAAACGTCTTATGATTCTCTAGAATCTAGATGGGATATCATGTATATCCAGGAGGAAAGAGAACTTTCATTTCCCTTGACGACACATTGCACCCTCAACCATTTATAACTCTATCTGAAATGTGTGGCGCGCACACACGCACACACACACACACACACACACACACACACACACACACACACACACACACACACACACACACACACTCACACACACACACACACGCGCACTCGTGCACACACACACACACACGCACACACGGTATAAACCTCAAGTCATTTTCATTTCAGACGTTGGTTAAGAGATTGCATACAGCCATGCAGAAAATGGAAAATATCCCTTGAATTTTGAGTTACCTATTTGAATTTCCTTCCCTTACTTCCCAAAGATACACAATACAACCCAAAATGTCAGAATCCTTAACCTATAACCTTTAGATAAATTTGCTTAAAATAGTATAGTCAGATGTTAGCAGTTAAGCAATTAGAGAGTGAAATACTTTCCAAGAACAGCCGGGACAAGGACAAAGCCAATTCTAAATTGGTGTGACATTTACATTACGTGACTCATATGTGACTCATACAGTATGTGATGAACTATAAGCAGTGATTGAAATCAAACTACCCATCGTTGTCTAATCTGATGTAATGTAATTATGATTTATTGTTTATGCGTTGAGTATTCAGTAATATTTGATTAGGGACCCCATTAACAGTTGCCAAGGCTGCAGTTACTCTTCCTGGGTTCCAAACACATTAGGCACATAAGAAATACATAAAACAACAGTTACATCATATAACATTACGACACCACTACAAAACCAAATGTACAATACCAACATACAACTATACCACAGTGTACGTGTGTGTAGTGTGTGTGTGTGTGTGTGTGTGTGTGTGTGTGTGTGTGTGTGTGTGTGTGTGTGTGTGTGTGTGTGTGTGTCTCCGCATTGTTCCATATTTCCTCAGCACCAGTCCTAACGGGGAGTTGTGTTGACGAGCCCATTTCTTGCCTGTCAGACATACCGTTTGGTGCTGTCATGTAGCCCTCCATAACATATGACTCACTGCAACTCTTCCCCATCATAGGACTCTTACTGATGTAACATCAGCCCCCCTACACATCAACAGATGCCGACTTTCACAGAACGCAGCAGGGAAGGCTGGTTCAAACAAAACGCTCACGGCACAAACACAGGACACACACCTCGAGGTGTCATCACTCCAGTATCAAATCAAATCAAATCAAATTGTATTGGTCACAAACACGTGATTAGCAGATGTTATTGCGGGTGTAGCAAAAGGCTTGTGCTCCTAGCTCTGACAGTGCAGTACTATCTAACAAGTAATATCTAACAAATTACACAACATATACCCAATACACACAAATCTAAGTAGGAATCTATTAAGACTATATACATATGGAAGAGCAATGTCAGAGTGGAACGGAATAAGATACAGTAGAATAGTATAGAAAAAAACTGTCTATACATATGAGGTGAGTAATACACGATATGTAAGCATTATTAAGTGAATGAGATACCGTAGAACAGTTTAGAATACAGTATATACATATGAGATGAGTAATGCCAGATACATATGTAAACTTATTAAGTGAATGAGATACCGTAGAACAGTTTAGAATACAGTATATACATATGAGATGAGTAATGCCAGATACATATGTAAACATTATTAAAGTGAGTAGTGTTCCATTCCTTAAAGGTGCCAGTGATTCCTGGTCTATGCCTACAGGCAGCCTGTGCTAGTGATGGCTGTTTAGCAGTCTGATAGCCTTGAGATAGAAGCTGTTTTTCAGTCTCACGGTCCCTGCTTTGATGAACCTGTACTGACCTCACCTTCTAGATGATAGTGGGGTGAACAGTCAGACGTTTTTGGCCTTCCTGTGACATCGGGTGCTGTAGGTGTCCTGGAGGGCAGGTAGTTTGCCCCCGGTAATGCGTTGGGAAGACCGCACCACCCTCTCTGGAGAGCCTTGTGGTTGCAGGCGGTGAGTTACCGTACCAGGCTGTGATACAGCACAACCTGATGCTTTCAATTGTGCATCTGTAAAGATTTGTGAGGGTTTTAGGTGACAAGCCAAAGGCTTTGTTGCGCCTTCTTCACCATGCTGTCTGTGAGGGTGGTCCATTTCAGTTTGTCAGTGATGTGTGCGCCAAGGAACTTGAAGCTTTCCACCTCCTCCTCTGCGGTCCTGTTGATGTAGATAAGGTTGGTGCACCCTCTGCTGTTTCTTGAAGTCCATGATCATCTCCTTTGTTTTGTTGATGTTGAGTGAGAGGTTGTTTTCCAGGCACCACACTCCCAGAGCACTCACCTCCTCGCTGTAGGCTGTCTCGTCATCGTTGGTAATCAGGCCTACTACTGTTGTGTAGTCTGCAAACTTGATAATTGAGTTGGAGGCGTGCTTGGCCACGCAGTAATGGGTGAACAGGGAATACAAGATGGGGCTGAGCACGCACCCTTGTGGGGCCCAGGTGTTGAGGATCAGCGGAGTGGAGGTGATGTTTCCTACCTTTACCACCTGGGGGTGGTCCGTCAGGAAGTTCAGGACCCAGTTGCACAGGACAGGGTTCAGACCAGGGCCTCAAGCTTAATAATGAGCTTGGAGGGTACTATGGTGTTGAATGCTGAGTTGTTTAGTCAATAAACAGCATTCTTACATAGGTATTCCTCTTGTCCAGATTGGATAGGGCAGTGTGCAGAGTAATGGCGATTGCATCGTCTGTGGATCTAGTGGGGGGATACGCAAATTAAAGTGGGTCTAGGGTGGCAGGTAAGGTAGAGGTGATATGATCCTTGACTAGTCTCTCAAATCACTTCATGATGACAGAGGTGAGTGCTATGGGGCGATGGCCATTAAGTTCAGTTACCTTTGCCTTCTTGGGTATGGGAACAATGGTGGCCATCTTGAATCATGTGGGGACAGCAGACTGGGATATTGAGAGATTGAATATGCCCATAAACACACCAGCCAGCTGGTCTGCGCATGCTCTGAGGATGCAGCTAGGGATGCCTTCTGGACTAGCAGCCTTGTGAGGGTTAACACGTTTAAATGTTTTACTCGCGTCGGCCACGTAGAAGGAGAGCCCACAGTCCTTGGTAGCAGGTCGCGTCGGTGGAACTGTGTTATCCTCAAAGAGTGCATAGAATGTGTTTAGCCTGTCCTGAAGCAAGACGTCATTCTCGGGGGACATGACATGTACAGTTGAAGTCGGAAGTTTACATACACCTTAACCAAATACATTTAAACTCAGTTACACACAATTCCTGACATTTAATCCTAGTAAAAATTCAATTTCTTCGGTCAGTTAGGATCAC
>NW_027258736.1:52500-56999 GCF_045791955.1 Oncorhynchus clarkii lewisi | reverse complement strand
ATGTCTGTCCTCTTCTTCTTCTCTCTCTGTAGTTTGTAGCCCAGCCTAACTGCCAACAGCTCCTAGCTACTCTGTGGTATGATGGGTTCATGTCTGTCCTCTTCTTCTTCTCTCTCCGTAGTTTGTAGCCCAGCCTAACTGCCAGCAGCTCCTAGCTACTCTGTGGTATGATGGGTTCATGTCTGTCCTCTTCTTCTTCTCTCTCTGTAGTTTGTAGCCCAGCCTAACTGCCAACAGCTCCTAGCTACTCTGTGGTATGATGGGTTCATGTCTGTCCTCTTCTTCTTCTCTCTCTGTAGTTTGTAGCCCAGCCTAACTGCCAGCAGCTCCTAGCTACTCTGTGGTATGATGGGTTCATGTCTGTCCTCTTCTTCTTCTCTCTCTGTAGTTTGTAGCCCAGCCTAACTGCCAGCAGCTCCTAGCTACTCTGTGGTACGATGGGTTCATGTCTGTCCTCTTCTTCTTCTCTCTCCGTAGTTTGTAGCCCAGCCTAACTGCCAGCAGCTCCTAGCTACTCTGTGGTACGATGGGTTCATGTCTGTCCTCTTCTTCTTCTCTCTCTGTAGTTTGTAGCCCAGCCTAACTGCCAGCAGCTCCTAGCTACTCTGTGGTACGATGGGTTCATGTCTGTCCTCTTCTTCTTCTCTCTCTGTAGTTTGTAGCCCAGCCTAACTGCCAGCAGCTCCTAGCTACTCTGTGGTATGATGGGTTCATGTCTGTCCTCTTCTTCTTCTCTCTCTGTAGTTTGTAGCCCAGCCTAACTGCCAGCAGCTCCTAGCTACTCTGTGGTATGATGGGTTCATGTCTGTCCTCTTCTTCTTCTCTCTCTGTAGTTTGTAGCCCAGCCTAACTGCCAGCAGCTCCTAGCTACTCTGTGGTATGATGGGTTCATGTCTGTCCTCTTCTTCTTCTCTCTCTGTAGTTTGTAGCCCAGCCTAACTGCCAGCAGCTCCTAGCTACTCTGTGGTATGATGGGTTCATGTCTGTCCTCTTCTTCTTCTCTCTCTGTAGTTTGTAGCCCAGCCTAACTGCCAGCAGCTCCTAGCTACTCTGTGGTACGATGGGTTCATGTCTGTCCTCTTCTTCTTCTCTCTCTGTAGTTTGTAGCCCAGCCTAACTGCCAACAGCTCCTAGTTACTCTGTGGTATGATGGGTTCATGTCTGTCCTCTTCTTCTTCTCTCTCTGTAGTTTGTAGCCCAGCCTAACTGCCAGCAGCTCCTAGCTACTCTGTAGTATGATGGGTTCATGTCTGTCCTCTTCTTCTTCTCTCTCTGTAGTTTGTAGCCCAGCCTAACTGCCAACAGCTCCTAGCTACTCTGTGGTACGATGGGTTCATGTCTGTCCTCTTCTTCTTCTCTCTCTGTAGTTTGTAGCCCAGCCTAACTGCCAACAGCTCCTAGCTACTCTGTGGTATGATGGGTTCATGTCTGTCCTCTTCTTCTTCTCTCTCTGTAGTTTGTAGCCCAGCCTAACTGCCAACAGCTCCTAGCTACTCTGTGGTATGATGGGTTCATGTCTGTCCTCTTCTTCTTCTCTCTCTGTAGTTTGTAGCCCAGCCTAACTGCCAGCAGCTCCTAGTTACTCTGAGGTATGACGGGTTCATGTCTGTCCTCTTCTTCTTCTCTCTCTGTAGTTTGTAGCCCAGCCTAACTGCCAGCAGCTCCTAGCTACTCTGTGGTACGATGGGTTTCCTGGCTGGAGGAGGAGACACTGGGTTGTCAAACTGGGGACCTGTTTCATCATAGGACTGCTGTTCCCTGTCTTCTCAATGGTCAGTATACAGTATACCGACCCACACACTATCGTACAGACCCAAACATAATCATACAGACCCAAAAACTATCGTACAGACCCAAACACTGTCGTACCGACCCAAACACTGTCGTACCGACCCAAACACTATCGTACAGACCCAAAAACTATCGTGCCGACCCAAACACTATCATACAGACCCAAACATTATCGTACAGACCAAAACACTATCGTACCGACCCAAACACTATCGTACAGGCCCAAACACTATCGTACAAGCCCAAACACTATCGCACAGGCCCAAACACTATCATACCGACCCAAACACTATCGTACCGACCCAAACACTGTCTCTCTTCTCTACCTCCCTCTCTCTTCTCTGCCTCCCTTTCTCTCCCCTCCCTCTCTCTTCCCTCTCTCTTCTCTGCCTCCCTCTCTCTCCTCTGCCTCCTTCTCTCTCCCCTCCCTCTCTAATCCCTCTCTCTTCCCTCTCTCTCCCCTCCCTCTCTCTTCCCTCTCTCTTCTCTGCCTCCCTCTCTCTCCTCTGCCTCCTTCTCTCTCCCCTCCCTCTCTAATCCCTCTCTCTTCCCTCTCTCTCCCCTCCCTCTCTCTTCCCTCTCTTCTCTGCGCCCCTCTCTCTTCTCTGCCTCCCTCTCTCCCCTCCCTCTCTCTTCCCTCTATCTTCTCTGCCTCCCTCTCTCCCCTCCCTCTCTGCCTCCCTCTCTCTTCTCTGCCTCCCTCTCTCTCCCCTCCCTCTCTCTTCCCTCTCTCTTCTCTGCCTCCCTCTCTCTCCCCTCCCTCTCTCTCCCCTCCCTCTCTCTTCTCTGCCTCCCTCTCTCTTCCCTCTCTCTTCTCTTCCCTCTCTCCTCTCCCCTCCCTCTCTCTTCCCTCTCTCCCCCCTCTCTCTTCCCTCTCTCTTGTCGCCTCCCTCTCTCTCCCCCCTCTCTCTTCCCTCTCTCTTTTCTGCCTCCCTCTCTCTCCCCTGCCTCTCTCTTCCCTCTCTCTTCCCTCTCTCTCCCCTCCCTCTCTTCTCTGCCTCCCTCTCTCTTCTCTGCCTCCCTCTCTCTCCCCCTCTCTCTTCTCTGCCTCCCTCTCTCTCCCTCCCTCTCTGCCTCCCTCTCTCTTCTCTGCCTCCGTCTCTCTCCCCTCCCTCTTTCTTCCCTCTCTCTTCTCTGCCTCCCCCTCTCTCCCCTCCCTCTCTCTCCCTTCCCTCTCTCTTCTCTGCCTCCCTCTCTCTTCTCTTCCCTCTCTCCTCTCCCCTCCCTCTCTCCTCCCTCTCTCTTCCCTCTCTCTTCTCTGCCTCCCTCTCTCTACCCTCTCTCTTCTCTGCCTCCCTCTCTCTCTCCTCCCTCTCTCTTCCCTCTCTCTTCTCTGCCTCCCTCTCTCTTCCCTCTCTCTTCTCTGCCTCCCTCTCTCTCCCCTCCCTCTCTGCCTCCCTCTCTCTTCTCTGCCTCTGTCTCTCTCCCCTCCCTCTCTCTTCCCTCTCTCTTCTCTGCCTCCCTCTCTCTCCCCTCCCTCTCTCTCCCTTCCCTCTCTCTTCTCTGCCTCCCTCTCTCTTCTCTTCCCTCTCTCCTCTCCCCTCCCTCTCTCCTCCCTCTCTCTTCCCTCTCTCTTCTCTGCCTCCCTCTCTCTACCCTCTCTCTTCTCTGCCTCCCTCTCTCTCTCCTCCCTCCCTCTTCCCTCTCTCTTCTCTGCCTCCCTCTCTCTTCCCTCTCTCTCCTCTCTCTTCCCTCTCTATTCCCTCTCTCTTCCCTCTCTTTTCTCTGCCTCCCTCTCTCTTCTCTTCCTCCCTCTCTCCCATCCCTCTCTCTCCAGATCTATCTCCTAGCCCCTAAGTCTGCCCTAGGTGTGTTTGTGAAGAAACCCTTCATCAAGTTTATCTGTCACACAGCATCGTACCTGAACTTCCTCTTCCTCCTCCTCCTCGCCTCACAACACATCGCCAGGACTAACCTACATATGCAGGTAAGTCAGAAAGTAATGAATTAATTAAATATTAATTACAGGGATACTTCGGGATGTTGGTATCTACTTCGCCCAGAGTCAGATGAACTTGTGTATACCATTGTTATGTTTCTGTGTCCAGTATGAAGGAAGTTAAAGGTAGTATTGCGAGCAAATGCTAACTGCGTTAGCACAATGACTGGAAGTATCTGTTAGCATGCTCCCCCATAGACTTCCAGTTATTGTGCTAACGCTAGTTTCGCTCATTGACAAAATCCTGAAGTATCCCTTTTAAGTTATGCTAAGTCAGTCATTTATTAGGTCATTTATATTTATCTACAAATGCAGGTAACCTTAGGCCCAGTGTTCCCATTATATTAAAATAACAAAATCAGATCAACATCGTACGGTTTTTGCTGACTAGGAAGATGTTTTTAATATTTGTAACCATTTGTGACCAATACATTCATGCAATCTAATCTGATGTCATTTAATGCAGGGCCCTCCTCCTACTGTGGTTGAATGGATGATACTACCCTGGGTACTAGGTGAGGAGAGAATCACTGAGAGAGAATCACAGAGAGAGAATCCCAGAGAGAGAATCAAAGAGAGAGAATCACTGAGAGAGAATCACTGAGGAGAGAATCACTGAGGAGAGAATCACTGAGGAGAGAATCACTGAGACAGAATCACTGAGACAGAATCACTGAGGAGAGAAACAATTTTTCCTCCTTGAATTCCCAATTTCCAATTTCCTTCCCCTGATTTGCTTTGGGGTCTGTTATTGAAGAGTAACATCAAC
>NW_027258736.1:5000-45000 GCF_045791955.1 Oncorhynchus clarkii lewisi | reverse complement strand
AGGATCTCTGAATGATCCAATATTGACCTAAATGACTAATGATGATAAATACAATCCACCTGTGTGTAATCAAGTCTCCGTATAAATGCACCTGCACTGTGATAGTCTCAGAGGTCCGGTAAAAGCGCAGAGAGCATCATGAAGAACAAGGAACACACCAGGCAGGTCCGAGATACTGTTGTGAAGAAGTTTAAAGCCGGATTTGGATACAAAAATATTTCCCAAGCTTTAAACATCCCAAGGAGCACTGTGCAAGCGATAATATTGAAATGGAAGGAGTATCAGACCACTGCAAATCTACCATGACCTGGCCGTCCCTCTAAACTTTCAGCTCATACAAGGAGAAGACTGATCAGAGATGAAGCCAGGAGGCCCATGATCACTCTGGATGAACTGCAGAGATCTACAGCTGAGGTGGGAGACTCTGTCCATAGGACAACAATCAGTCGTATATTGCACAAATTTGGCCTTTATGGAAGAGTGGCAAGAAAGCCATTTCTTAAAGATATCCATAAAAAGTGTTTAAAGTTTGCCACAAGTCACCTGGGAGACACACCAAACATGTGGAAGAAGGTGCTCTGGTCAGATGAAACCAAAATTGAACTTTTTGGCAACAATGCAAAACGTTATGTTTGGCGTAAAAGCAACACAGCTCATCACCCTGAACACACCATCCCCACTGTCAAACATGGTGGTGGCAGCATCATGGTTTGGGCCTGCTTTTCTTCAGCAGGGACAGGGAAGATGGTTAAAATTGATGGGAAGATGGATGGAGCCAAATACAGGACCAGTCTGGAAGATAACCTGATGGAGTCTGCAAAAGACCTGAGACTGGGACGGAGATTTGTCTTCCAACAAGACAATGATCCAAAACATAAAGCAAAATCTACAATGGAATGGTTCAAAAATAAACATATCCAGGTGTTAGAATGGCCAAGTCAAAGTCCAGACCTGAATCCAATCGAGAATCTGTGGAAAGAACTGAAAACTGCTGTTCACAAATGCTCTCCATCCAACCTCACTGAGCTCGAGCTGTTTTGCAAGGAGGAATGGGAAAAAAATTCAGTCTCTCGATGTGCAAAACTGATAGAGACATACCCCAAGCGACTTACAGCTGTAATCGCAGCAAAAGGTGGCGCTACAAATTATTAACTTAAGGGGGCTGAATAATTTTGCACGCCCAATATTTCAGTTTTTGATTTGTTAAAAAAGTTTGAAAAATCCAATAAATATCATTCCACTTCATGATTATGTCCCACTTGTTGTTGATTCTTCACAAAAAAATTCAGTTTTATATCTTTATGTTTGAAGCCTGAAATGTGGCAAAAGGTCGCAAAGTTCAAGGGGGCCGAATACTTTCGCAAGGCACTATCTCAGTGAGTTCCATTGTATTATCCCAGTGCTGATGAGTTCCATTGTATTATCTCAGTGAGTTCCATTGTATTATCTCAGTGCTGATGAGTTCCATTGTATTATCTCAGTGAGTTCCATTGTATTATCTCAGTGCTGATGAGTTCCATTGTATTATCTCAGTGATTTCCATTGTATTATCTCAGTGCTGATGAGTTCCATTGTATTATCTCAGTGAGTTCCATTATATTATCTCAGCGCTGATGAGTTCCATTGATTTATCTCAGTGAGTTCCATTGTATTATCTCAGTGCTGTTGAGTTCCATTGTATTATCTCAGTGCTGATGAGTTCCATTATATTATCTCAGTGAGTTCCATTGTATTATCTCAGTGCTGATGAGTTCCATTATATTATCTCAGTGCTGATGAGTTCCAATGTATTATCTCAGTGCTGATGAGTTCCATTGTATTATCTCAGCGCTGATGAGTTCCATTGTATTATCTCAGTGAGTTCCATTGTATTATCTCAGTGCTGATGAGTTCCGTTATATTATCTCGGTGCTGATGAGTTCCATTGTATTATCTCAGTGCTGATAAGTTCCATTATATTATCTCAGTGCTGATGAGTTCCATTGTATTATCTCAGTGAGTTCCATTGTATTATATCAGTGCTGATGAGTTCCATTGTATTATCTGAGCGAGTTCCATTGTATTATCTCAGTGAGTTCCATTATATTATCTCAGTGCTGATGAGTTCCATTATATTATCTCAGTGCTGATGAGTTCCATTAAATTATCTGAGAGAGTTCCATTGTATTATATCAGTGCTGATGAGTTCCATTAAATTATTTCAGTGCTGATGATTTCCATTGTATTATCTCAGTGAGTTCCATTATATTATCTCAGTGAGTTCCACTGTATTATCTCAGTGCTGATGAGTTCCATTATATTATCTGAGAGAGTTCCATTGTATTATCTCAGTGAGTTCCATTGTATTATCTCAGTGAGTTCCATTATATTATCTCAGTGAGTTCCATTATATTATATCAGTGCTGATGAGTTCCATTGTATTATCTCAGTGAGTTCCATTGTATTATCTCAGTGCTGATGAGTTCCATTGTATTATCTCAGTGCTGATGAGTTCCATTGTATTATCTCAGTGAGTTCCATTATATTATCTCAGTGCTGATGAGTTCCATTATATTATCTCAGTGCTGATGAGTTCCATTATATTATCTCAGTTCTGATGAGTTCCATTGTATTATCTCAGTGCTGATGAGTTCAATTGTATTATCTCAGTGAGTTCCATTATATTATCTCAGCGCTGATGAGTTCCATTGTATTATCTCAGTGAGTTCCATTGTATTATCTCAGTGCTGATGAGTTCCGTTATATTATCTCAGTGAGTTCCTTTATATTATCTCAGTGAGTTCCATTATATTATCTCAGCGCTGATGAGTGCCATTGTATTATCTCAGTGAGTTCCATTATATCATCTCAGCGCTGATGAGTTCCATTGTATTATCTCAGTGAGTTCCATTGTATTATCTCAGTGAGTTCCATTATATTATCTCAGTGAGTTCCATTGTATTATCTCAGTGCTGATGAGTTCCATTATATTATCTCAGTATCAAAGTATCCTGTACAAAGTAAAGCCATTGATTGACTGACTGACCAAATCATTTATTATCCTCCCTCTCTCCCACTTCTCCCCCTCATCCCCTTCTCTCTCTTCCACATCTCCCCCTCATCCCCCTCTCTCTCTCCCCCTCATCCCCCTCATCTCCCTCTCTCTCTCCTACTGCTCCCCTCATCCCCCTCTCTCTCTCCTACTTCTCCCCCTCATCCCCCCCTCTCTCTCCTACTTCTCCCCCTCATCCCCTTCTCTCTCTCCTACTTCTCCCCTCATACCCCTCTCTCTCTCCCACATCTCCCCCTATCTCTCTCCTACTTCTCCCCTCATCTCCCTCTCTCTCCTACTTCTCCCCCTCATCCCCTCTCTCTCTCCTACTTATCCCCTCATCCCCCTCTCTCTCTCCCACATCTCCCCCTCATCCCCCTCTCTCTCCTACTTCTCCCCTCATCCCCCTCTCTCTCTCCCACATCTCCCCCTATCTCTCTCCTACTTCTCCCCCTCATCCGCCTCTCTCTCTCCTACTTCTCCCCCTCATCCCCCTCTCTCTCTCTCTCCAACTTCTCCCCTCGTCCCACTCTCTCTCTCCCAATTCTCCCCTCATCCCCCTCTCTCTCCTACTTCTCCCCCTCATCCCCCTCTCTCTCTCTCTCCAACTTCTCCCCTCGTCCCACTCTCTCTCTCCCACTTCTCCCCTCGTCCCACTCTCTCTCTCCCAATTCTCCCCTCATCCCACTCTCTCTCCTACTTCTTCCCTCATCCCCCTCTCTCTCTCCTACTTCTCCCCTCATCCCCCCCTCTCTCTCTCCTACTTCTCCCCTCATCCCACTCTCTCTCTCCCAATTCTCCCCTCATCCCCCTCTCTCTCACCTACTTCTCCCCCTCATCCCCCCCTCTCTCTCCCAATTCTCCCCTCATCCCCCTCTCTCTCACCTACTTCTCCCCCTCATCCCCCTCTCTCTCTCCCACATCTCCCCCTATCTCTCTCCTACTTCTCCCCCTCATCCGCCTCTCTCTCCTACTTCTCCCCCTCATCCCCCTCTCTCTCTCTCTCCTACTTCTCCCCTCATCCCCCTCTCTCTCTCTCCCAATTCTCCCCTCATCCCCCTCTCTCTCTCTCCTACTTCTCCCCCTCATCCCCCTCTCTCTCTCCTACTTCTCCCCTCATCCCCCCTCTCTCTCTCTCCTACTTCTCCCCTCATCCCACTCTCTCTCTTTCCCAATTCTCCCCTCATCCCCCTCTCTCTCACCTACTTCTCCCCCTCATCCCCTTCTCTCTCACCTACTTCTCCCCCTCATCCCCTTCTCTCTCTCCTACTTCTCCCCTCATCCCCCTCTCTCTCCTACATCTCCCACTATCTCTCTCCTACTTCTCCCCTCATCTCCCTCGCTCTCCTACTTCTCCCCCTCATCCCGTCTCTCTCTCCTACTTCTCCCCTCATCCCCCTCTCTCTCTCCCACATCTCCCCCTCATCCCCCTCTCTCTCCTACTTCTCCCCTCATCCCCCTCTCTCTCTCCCACATCTCCCCCTATCTCTCTCCTACTTCTCCCCCTCATCCGCCTCTCTCTCTCCTACTTCTCCCCCTCATCCCCCTATCTCTCTCCTACTTCTCCCCCTCATCCGCCTCTCTCTCTCCTACTTCTCCCCCTCATCCCCCTCTCTCTCTCTCTCCTACTTCTCCCCTCATCCCACTCTCTCTCTCCCAATTCTCCCCTCACCCCCCTCTCTCTCTCCTACTTCTCCCCCTCATCCCCCTCTCTCTCTCCTACTTCTCCCCTCACCCCCCTCTCTCTCTCTCTCCTACTTCTCCCCTCATCCCACTCTCTCTCTCCCAATTCTCCCCTCATCCCCCTCTCTCTCACCTACTTCTCCCCCTCATCCCCCTCTCTCTCTCCCAATTCTCCCCTCATCCCCCTCTCTCTCACCTACTTCTCCCCCTCATCCCCCCCTCTCTCTCCTACTTCTCCCCTCATCCCCCTCTCTCTCTCTCTCTCCTACTTCTCCCCTCATCCCACTCTCTCTCTCCCAATTCTCCCCTCATCCCCCTCTCTCTCACCTACTTCTCCCCCTCATCCCCCTCTCTCTCTCTTACTTCTCCCCTCATCCCCCTCTCTCTCCTCCAGGACCATGCAGATATAGAGTGGAAGTTTGCCCGGACCAAGTTATGGATGAGTTATTTTGACGAGGGGGGTACTCTGCCCCCTCCCTTCAACATCGTTCCCAGTCCTAAGTCAGTGTGGTACCTCTGTCTGTGGGTTCACCATCGACTCTGTAGGAGAGGAGCGCCCCCTGCTGACAACGCAGACAAACACCACAACCTACGAAAGTTCCCGGTAAGAAGATACAAACACATAAATGCATGCACACACACACACACACACACACACACATGCCCTGCCCGAGGATGCCATGCCCGAGGGGTCACAACCAATCGCTTTAGAGCCCTAATAATACAAGGTAGATAGGTCCTACTACTGTTCTGAAACGTAGCCGTACACTGGTAGCCATACACTGGGAGCCGTACACTGGTAGACGTACACTGGTAGATGTACACTGGTAGCAGTGATGTACATGTACACTGGTAGATGTACACTGGTAGATGTACACTGGTAGCTGTACACTGGTAGACGTACACTGGTAGACGTACACTGGTAGCTGTACACTGGTAGCTGTACACTGGTAGACGTACACTGGTAGACGTACACTGGTAGCAGTACTCTGGTAGCAGTACACTGGTAGCAGTACTCTGGTAGCAGTACTCTGGTAGCAGTACTCTGGTAGCAGTACTCTGGTAGCAGTACTCTGGTAGCAGTACTCTGGTAGCAGTACTCTGGTAATGCAGTACTCTGACAAGACGTACTCATTAAAACAGCACACACTGTAACTCTCGATTCAAAACCATAGACAGAAGGCTACAGCCAGTCAATTCAACTATGGATTCAGAACCATGGACAGGCTACAGCCAGTCAATTCAACTATGGATTCAGAACCATGGACAGGCTACAGACAGTCAATTCAACTATGGATTCAGAACCATGGACAGGCTACAGACAGTCAATTCAACTCTCGATTCAAAACCATGGACAGAAGGCTACAGCCAGTCAATTCAACTATGGATTCAGAACCATGAACAGGCTACAGACAGTCAACTTAACTATCGATTCAGAACCATGGACAGGCTACAGACAGTAAATTCAACTATGGGTTCAGAACCATGGACATAAGGCTACAGCCAGTCAATGCAACTATAGGTTCAGAACCATGGACAGGCTACAGACAGTCAACTTAACTATCGATTCAGAACCATGGACAGGCTACAGCCAGTCAATGCAACTATGGGTTCAGAACCATGGACAGGCTACAGACAGTCAACTTAACTATCGATTCAGAACCATGGACAGGCTACAGACAGTCAACTTAACTATCGACTCAGAACCATGGACAGGCTACAGCCAGTCAATGCAACTATGGGTTCAGAACCATGGACAGGCTACAGACAGTCAACTTAACTATCGATTCAGAACCATGGACAGGCTACAGCCAGTCAATGCAACTATGGGTTCAGAACCATGGACAGGCTACAGACAGTCAACTTAACTATGGATTCAGAACCATGGACAGGCTACAGACAGTCAACGCGATGAAAGGATAAAGTTGGATGCTCTGTTAATTTCAGCACCATCAGAGAGACAGCCTGGACAACAGGAGCAACACGTCACGGCTCACCTCAGAGCACAACCAATCGGCTACATTGGTCATTGTCAGTATACCCATCAAATAACACAGAGCTGTATATCTATCAATAGCAATTCAACCCTCAAAAGCAAGTAGCCTAATGAAGGTCAGGGCGTGACAGTACCCCCCCCCCCCCCCCCCAAAGGTGCGGACTCCCGGCCGCACACCTAAGCCTATATGGGAGGGTCTGGGTGGGCATAACTCCGAGGTGGCGGTTCTGGCTCGGGACGTAGACCCCGCTCCACTTCTGACTCGTCACACTTACTTAATGTCTCTGGAGCGGGAACCCTCACCGCCAACCACAGCATAGAGGACGCCACTGGACTGATGGCCGAGTCTGGAGTGAGTGGCGCCTCTGGACTGGAGGGAGACTCTGGTGGATCCGGACTGGAGGGAGACTCTGGCGGATCAGGACTGGAGGGAGACTCTGGCGGATTCGGACTGGAGGGAGACTCTGGCGGATTCGGACTGGAGGGAGACTCTGGAGGATCAGGACTGGAGGGAGACTCTGGTGGATCCGGACTGGAGGGAGACTCTGGCGGATCCGGACTGGAGGGAGACTCTGGCAGACTGGAGGGAGACTCTGGCGGATCCGGAGTCTGGTTCATCCTTGGGAGCAATTTCCAAACACCTGAAGGTACCACGTTCATCTATACAAACAATAGTACGCAAGTATAAACACCATGGGACCACCCAGCCGCCATACCGCTCAGGAAGGAGACGCGTTCTGTCTCCTAGAGATGAACGTACTTTGGTGTGAAAAATGCAAATCAATCCCAGAACTACAGCAAAGGACCTTGGGAAGATGCTGGAGGAAACAGGTACAAAAGTATCAATTCAATTCAATTCAAGGGCTTTATTGGCATGGGAAACGTGTTAACATTGCCAAAGCAAGTGAGGTAGAGAACATACAAAGTGAATATACAAAGTGAAAAACAACAAAAATTAACAGTAAACATTACACATACAGAGGTTTCAAAACAGTAAAGACATTACAAATGTCATATTATATATACAGTGCCTTGCGAAAGTATTCGGCCCCCTTGAACTTTGCGACCTTTTGCCACATTTCAGGCTTCAAACATAAAGATATAAAACTGTATTTTTTTGTGAAGAATCAACAACAAGTGGGACACAATCATGAAGTGGAACGACATTTATTGGATATTTCAAACTTTTTTAACAAATCAAAAACTGAAAAATTGGGCGTGCAAAATTATTCAGCCCCTTTACTTTCAGTGCAGCAAACTCTCGCCAGAAGTTCAGTGAGGATCTCTGAATGATCCAATGTTGACCTAAATGACTAATGATGATAAATACAATCCACCTGTGTGTAATCAAGTCTCCGTATAAATGCACCTGCACTGTGATAGTCTCAGAAGTCCGTCAAAAGCGCAGAGAGCATCATGAAGAACAAGGAACACACCAGGCAGGTCCGAGATACTGTTGTGAAGAAGTTTAAAGCCGGATTTGGATACAAAAAGATTTCCCAAGCTTTAAACATCCCAAGGAGCACTGTGCAAGCGATAATATTGAAATGGAAGGAGTATCAGACCACTGCAAATCTACCAAGACCTGGCCGTCCCTCTAAACTTTCAGCTCATACAAGGAGAAGACTGATCAGAGATGCAGCCAAGAGGCCCATGATCACTCTGGATGAACTGCAGAGATCTACAGCTGAGGTGGGAGACTCTGTCCATAGGACAACAATCAGTCGTATATTGCACAAATCTGGCCTTTATGGAAGAGTGGCAAGAAGAAAGCCATTTCTTAAAGATATCCATAAAAAGTGTTGTTTAAAGTTTGCCACAAGCCACCTGGGAGACACACCAAACATGTGGAAGAAGGTGCTCTGGTCAGATGAAACCAAAATTGAACTTTTTGGCAACAATGCAAAACGTTATGTTTGGCGTAAAAGCAACACAGCTGAACACACCATCCCCACTGTCAAACATGGTGGTGGCAGCATCATGGTTTGGGCCTGCTTTTCTTCAGCAGGGACAGGGAAGATGGTTAAAATTGATGGGAAGATGGATGGAGCCAAATACAGGACCATTCTGGAAGAAAACCTGATGGAGTCTGCAAAAGACCTGAGACTGGGACGGAGATTTGTCTTCCAACAAGACAATGATCCAAAACATAAAGCAAAATCTACAATGGAATGGTTCAATAATAAACATATCCAGGTGTTAGAATGGCCAAGTCAAAGTCCAGACCTGAATCCAATCGAGAATCTGTGGAAAGAACTGAAAACTGCTGTTCACAAATGCTCTCCAACCAACCTCACTGAGCTCAAGCTGTTTTGCAAGGAGGAATGGGAAAAAATGTCAGTCTCTCGATGTGCAAAACTGATAGAGACATACCCCAAGCGACTTACAGCTGTAATCGCAGCAAAAGGTGGCGCTACAAAGTATTAACTTAAGGGGGCTGAATAATTTTGCACGCCCAACTTTTCAGTTTTTGATTTGTTAAAAAAGTTTGAAATATCCAATAAATGTCGTTCCACTTCATGATTGTGTCCCACTTGTTGTTGATTCTTCACAAAAAATACAGTTTTATATCTTTATGTTTGAAGCCTGAAATGTGGCAAAAGGTCGCAAAGTTCAAGGGGGCCGAATACTTTCGCAAGGCACTGTATATTGAAGCAACATCTCAAGACATCAGTCAGGAAGTTAAAGCTTGGTCGCAAATGGGTCTTCCAAATGGACAATGACCCCAAGCATACTTCCAAAGTTGTGGCAAAATGGCTTTAGGACAACAAAGTCAAGGTATTGGAGTGGTCATCACAAAGCCCTGACCTCAATCCTATAGAAGAACATTTGTGGGCAGAACTGAAAAAGTGTGTGCGAGCAAGGAGGCCTACAAACCTGACTCAGTTACACAAGCTCTGTCAGGAGGAACGGGCCAAAATTCACCCAACTTATTGTGGGAAGCTTATGGAAGGCAACCCGAAACATTTGACCCAAGTTAAACAATTTAACGGCAATGCTACCAAAATACTAATTGAGTTTATGTAAACTTCTGACCCACTGAGATGAAAGAAATAAAAGCTGAAATAAATAATTTAAAAAACACTTGAGATTTACTTTTTCATAATCTCATGTTGCTCACTCAAATTAAAGCAAACACACACACACACACACACACACACACCTGGCCTGATTTCCAGTCCTGGGCTGAGTTCCAAACTGCCTCTTATTCCCTATATACACTGACCAGGGCCCATGGGACTCTGTAGTGCACTAAGCAGGGAAGAGGACTGTAGTGCACTACGTAGGGAAGAGGGGTGATTTGGGACACAGCCCAAATGTGGGCTGAATTATATAACACCAAGAATCCATCTGATGCTGCTGATATGAGTGGGCGAAGTGTTTCTGTGTCTCTGTGTGTGTCTCTGTCTGTCTGCCTGCCTGCCTGTGTGTGTGTGTGTGTGTGTGTGTGCATAATGTGCTTTACCAGTATATCATTTCTTTTCAGGAGCATCATGCAGACAGCCTGATACAGAACCAGCATTATCAGGTATTTCTCTCTCGGGGTGTTTTCACACTTGGTCCCTTTCAGAAAATTTTTGTTACAAATGAAATTGTGAACTTTCCAAAAGGAAGTCAAACATCTCAAAAGGTGGTTGGAGTTTGGGTCGATTGAATTACACGGTCTGATTGGTTCTTTTTAGGACAATGTGAACACAAAGCTCCCTACTGTTTCCCCTGACATAACCCCTCACATTAGACTACTGACATAACCCCTCCCACTAGACGTAACCCCTCCCACTAGACTACTGTCATAACCCCTCCCACTAGACATAACCCCTCCCACTAGACTACTGTCATAACCCCTCCCACTAGACTACTGACATAACCCCTCACACTAGACTACTGACATAACCCCCCACTAGACATAACCCCTCCCACTAGACAACTGACATAACCCCTCCCACTAGACTACTGACATAACCCCTCCCACTAGACTACTGACATAACCCCTCCCACTAGACTACTGACATAACCCCTCCCACTAGACTACTGACATAACCCCTCCCACTAGACTACTGACATAACCCCTCCCACTAGACTACTGACATAACCCCTCCCACTAGACTACTGTCATAACCCTTCCCACTAGACTACTGTCATAACCCCTCCCACTAGACATAACCCCTCCCACTAGACTACTGACATAACCCCTCCCACTAGACTACTGTCATAACCCCTCCCACTAGACATAACCCCTCACACGAGACTACTGACATAACCCCTCCCACTAGACTACTGACATAACCCTTCCCACTAGACTACTGTCATAACCCCTCCCACTAGACATAACCCCTCCCACTAGACTACTGACATAACCCCTCCCACTAGACATAACCCCTCACACTAGCCTACTGACATAACCCCTCCCGCTAGACTACTGATATAACCCCTCACACTAGACGACTGACATAACCCCTCCCTCTAGACTACTGACATAACCCCTCCCACTAGACTACTGTTATAACCCCTCCCACTAGACTACTGACATAACCCCTCCCACTAGACTACTGTTATAACCCCTCCAACTAGACTACTGTTATAACCCCTCCCACTAGACTACTGACATAACCCCTCCCACTAGACTACTGATATAACCCCTCCCACTAGACTACTGATATAACCCCTCCCACTAGACTACTGATATAACCCCTCCCACTAGACTACTGATATAACCTCTCACACTAGACTACTGACATAACACCTCCCACTAGACTACTGACATAACCCCTCACACTAGACTACTGACGTAACCACTCCCACTAGACATAACCCCTCCCACTAGACATAACCCCTCCCACTAGACTACTGACATAACCCCTCACACTAGACTACTGACGTAACCCCTCACACTAGACTACTGACGTAACCCCTCACACTAGACTACTGACGTAACACCTCACACTAGACTACTGACGTAACCCCTCACACTAGACATAACCCCTCCCACTAGACATAACCCCTCCCACTAGACTACTGACATAACCCCTCACACTAGACTACTGACATAACCCCTCCCACTAGACATAACCCCTCACACTAGACTACTGACATAACCCCTCCCACTAGACTACTGACATAACCCCTCCCACTAGACTACTGACATAACCCCTCACACTAGACTACTGACATAACCCCTCACACTAGACTACTGACGTAACCCCTCACACTAGACTACTGACGTAACCCCTCACACTAGACTACTGACGTAACCCCTCACACTAGACTACTGAACCCCTCACACTAGACTAACCCCTCCCACTAGACTACTGACGTAACCCCTCACACTAGACTACTGACGTAACCCCTCACACTAGACTACTGACGTAACCCCTCACACTAGACTACTGACGTAACCCCTCACACTAGACTACTGACGTAACCCCTCACACTAGACTACTGACGTAACCCCTCCCACTAGACATAACCCCTCCCACTAGACTACTGACGTAACCCCTCCCACTAGACTACTGACGTAACCCCTCCCACTAGACATAACCCCTCCCACTAGACTACTGACATAACCCCTCACACTAGACTACTGACATAACCCCTCGCACTAGACTACTGACATAACCCCTCGCACTAGACTACTGACATAACCCCTCGCACTAGACTACTGACATAACCCCTCCCACTAGACTACTGACATAACCCCTCACACTAGACTACTGATATAACCCCTCACACTAGACTACTGACATAACCCCTCACACTAGACTACTGACGTAACCCCTCACACTAGACTACTGACGTAACCCCTCACACTAGACTACTGACGTAACCCCTCACACTAGACTACTGACGTAACCCCTCACACTAGACTACTGACATAACCCCTCACACTAGACTACTGACGTAACCCCTCCCACTAGACATAACCCCTCCCACTAGACTACTACGTAACCCCTCCCACTAGACTACTGACGTAACCCCTCCCACTAGACATAACCCCTCCCACTAGACTACTGACATAACCCCTCACACTAGACTACTGACATAACCCCTCGCACTAGACTACTGACATAACCCCTCGCACTAGACTACTGACATAACCCCTCGCACTAGACTACTGACATAACCCCTCCCACTAGACTACTGACATAACCCCTCACACTAGACTACTGACATAACCCCTCCCACTAGACTACTGACATAACCCCTCCCACTAGACTACTGACATAACCCCTCCCACTAGACTACTGACATAACCCCTCCCACTAGACTACTGACTACTGACATAACCCCTCCCACTAGACTACTGACATAACCCCTCCCACTAGACTACTGACATAACCCCTCACACTAGACTACTGACATAACCCCTCACACTAGACTACTGACATAACCCCTCCCACTAGACTACTGACGTAACCCCTCCCACTAGACATAACCCCTCACACTAGACTACTGACATAACCCCTCCCACTAGACTACTGTCATAACCCCTCCAACTAGACATAACCCCTCACACTAGACTACTGACATAACCCCTCCCACTAGACTACTGTCATAACCCCTCCCACTAGACTACTGTCATAACCCCTCCCACTAGACTACTGTCATAACCCTTCCCACTAGACTACTGTCATAACCCCTCCCACTAGACATAACCCCTCACACTAGACTACTGACATAACCCCTCCCACTAGACTACTCTCATAACCCCTCCCACTAGACATAACCCCTCACACTAGACTACTGACATAACCCCTCCCGCTAGACTACTGATATAACCCCTCACACTAGACTACTGACATAACCCATCCCTCTAGACTACTGACATAACCCCTCCCATTAGACTACTGTTATAACCCCTCCCACTAGGCTACTGACATAACCCCTCCCACTAGACTACTGTTATAACCCCTCCCACTAGACTACTGTTATAACCCCTCCCACTAGACTACTGTTATAACCCCTCCCACTAGACTACTGTTATAACCCCTCCCACTAGACTACTGTTATAACCCCTCCCACTAGACTACTGTTATAACCCCTCACACTAGACTACTGACATAACCCCTCCCACTAGACTACTGATATAACCCCTCACACTAGACTACTGACATAACCCCTCCCACTAGACTACTGACATAACCCCTCACACTAGACTACTGACGTAACCCCTCCCACTAGACATAACCCCTCCCACTAGACATAACCCCTCTCACTAGACTACTGACGTAACCCCTCACACTAGACTACTGACGTAACCCCTCACACTAGACTACTGACGTAACCCCTCACACTAGACTACTGACATAACCCCTCCCACTAGACATAACCCCTCCCACTAGACATAACCCCTCCCACTAGACTACTGACATAACCCCTCACACTAGACATAACCCCTCACACTAGACTACTGACATAACCCCTCCCACTAGACTACTGACATAACCCCTCACACTAGACTACTGACGTAACCCCTCACACTAGACTACTGACGTAACCCCTCACACTAGACTACTGACGTAACCCCTCCCACTAGACTACTGACATAACCCCTCACACTAGACTACTGACATAACCCCTCACACTAGACTACTGACATAACCCCTCCCACTAGACTACTGACGTAACCCCTCCCACTCGACATAACCCCTCCCACTAGACTACTGACATAACCCCTCGCACTAGACTACTGACATAACCCCTCGCACTAGACTACTGACATAACCCCTCGCACTAGACTACTGACATAACCCCTCGCACTAGACTACTGATATAACCCCTCACACTAGACTACTGATATAACCCCTCCCACTAGACTACTGACATAACCCCTCCCACTAGACTACTGACATAACCCCTCACACTAGACTACTGACATAACCCCTCCCACTAGACTACTGACGTAACCCCTCCCACTAGACATAACCCCTCACACTAGACTACTGACATAACCCCTCCCACTAGACTACTGTCATAACCCCTCCCACTAGACATAACCCCTCACACTAGACTACTGACATAACCCCTCACACTAGACTACTGACATAACCCCTCACACTAGACTACTGACATAACCCCTCCCACTAGACTACTGACATAACCCCTCCCACTTAAAGGGGCATAAGCCTGAATCACAACATAGGGTCCACAATCTATTCTAGCTCTTAAATGGTCTGAAGCCTGAATCACATCATAGGGTCCACAACCTGCCCTACCTCTTAAAGGGGCAGAAGCCTACCTTGGGTGTACAATTTTCAATGACAGCATTATTTAATTAATCTGTGTGTTTACATGTCAGTCTCCTATGGATTCATAAAATGTTATTTTCTTTAAAAAAAAGTGTCGGACAGGGGTGTCCATGGTGACAATGTTGTGGTTAACAGGAAGTAATGTCATTGTTAACAGGAAGTGATCCGTAGCCTGGTGAAGAGGTACGTGGCGGCCATGATACGCAGTTCCAAGACGGACGAGGGACTGACAGAGGAGAACTTTAAGGTGGGTGTGGAAGGAGGACGTTTTGCCAATTAGAATGACATCGACCGTAGTTTTTTAGAAGACTATATGTAATATCTATCTGTCTCCACCTCACTCCATCCCTCTCTCTCTCCCTCTCTCTCATCCCTCTCTTTCCATCCCTCTCTCTCCATCCCTCTCTCCATCCCCCTCTCTCTCTCCCTCTCTCTCATCCCTCTTTCCATCCCTCTCTCTCTCTCCCTCTCTCTCATCCCTCTCTCTCCATCCCTCTCTCTCCATCCCTCTCTCTCCATCCCTCTCTCTATCCCTCTCTCTCATCCATCGCTCTCTCCATCCCTCTCACCATCCCTCTCTCTCCATCTCTCTCCCCATCTATCTCTCTATCTCTCTCTCCATCCCTCTCTCTCCATCTCTCTCCCCATCTATCTCTCTATCTCTCTCTCCATCCCTCTCTCTATCCCTCTCACTCCATCCCTCTCTCTATCCCTCTCTCTCATCCATCACTCTCTCTATCCCTCTCTCTCATCCATCACTCTCTCCATCTCTCTCTCCATTCATCCCTCTCTCTCCATCTCTCTCTCCATCCCTCTCTCTCATCTCTCTCTCTCCAACCCTCTCTCGCCATCCCTCTCTCTCTATCCCTCTCTCGCCATCCCTCTCTCTCTATCCCTCTCTCTCTCTATCCCTCTCTCTATCCCTCTCTCTCCATCTCTCTATCCCTCTCTCTCCATCTCTCTATCCCTCTCTCTCCCTCCCTCTCTCTCTATCCCTCTCTCGCTATCCCTCCCTCTACATCTCTCGCTATCCCTCTCTCCATCCCTCTCTCTCCATCCCTCTCTCTATCCCTCTCTCCATCCCTCTCTCTCATCCCTCTCTCCATCCCTCTCTCTCCATCCCTCTCTCTATCCCCCTCTCTCTCTATCCCTCTCTCTATCCCTCTCTCTCCATCTCTCTCTATCCCTCTCTCTCCCTCCCTCTCTCTCTATCCCTCTCTCGCTATCCCTCCCTCTCCATCTCTCTCTATCCCTCTCTCCATCCCTCTCTCTCCATCCCTCTCTCCATCCCTCTCTCTATCCCTCTCTCCATCCCTCTCTCTCATCCCTCTCGCCATCCCTCTCTCTCTATCCCTCTCTCTCTCTATCCCTCCCTCTCTCTCTCTCCATCTCTCTCTATCCCTCTCTCTCCCTCCCTCTCTCTCTATCCCTCTCTCGCTATCCCTCCCTCTCCATCTCTCTCTATCCATCTCTCCATCCCTCTCTCTCCATCCCTCTCTCCATCCCTCTCTCTCTCATCCCTCCCTCTCCATATCTCTCCATCCCTCTCTCTCCATCTCTCTCTATCCCTCTCTCCATCCCTCTCTCTCCATCCCTCTCTCTCCATCTCTCTATCCCCCTCCTTTCCTCTCGTCTCTAGGAGTTGAAGCAGAACATCTCCAGTTTCCGTTATGAGGCTTTAGATCTCCTTGGTAACCGTCGGCCTCCCAGACGCCACCACTCCTCCAGTAGCAACGCCACACTGAGAGACGAGGGAGGAACCAATGATGAGGGGGGGCCCGACTCTAACTTTGACCCCAATGATCCTTCTCTGGGGTCGCAGGTGGTGGGAGGAGCCAAGAGGTCAATGGGCATGACCTTTCTGACCCCGACAGGAAGCATGGAGAAGAAACCTAAATATGGCGTCTCCGCTTTGGTCCGCAGTATTTCAGGAATGGAGGTGGTTTCTGTAACGAAGATGGAGGGAGAGGAGGAGGAAGAGGAAGAGGAGGAGGGATGGGGGGAGGAGGGAGAGGAAGAGGTGGACGAAGAGAAGGAGGAGGAGGGATGGGGGGAAGAGGAAGAGGAGGAGGGTAAACCAAAGAGCAACGGGGTGAGGAGAGAAGCCGTCCCTTCCTCTTCTTCTATCTTCCCTTCGTTCCCTTCCTCCTCCACCTCCTCATCCTTCGCTCGCATGGAGAGTCGTCTCCAGCGGTTGTCGGTGACGACGTCCAATAAGACGCCAGACTACTTTAAACGCCTCGGCTTCCTGTTCTCACGCAAAGCCCCACTCCTTCCCCTATCCGTCAGCCAATCCCCTCTCTCCGTCACCATCTCAGACGGCTTGCTCCACCCCCTGAGAGGTCGAGGGTCGTATGACCTCAGCGAGACGCAGCTTAACCAGGCAGGACATACTAAGCCAGTCGGAGCCACTCCTAATTCCTCCAGACGAGCAAATGAGACGGACTATCTCCTCCCCTTGCCCCTCCCACCTCCCTGCCCCTGCCAATCCCTGCACTGTGCTTCCAATATGGCAGACTCTAAATTCCACCATCTGGACTCCAGCGAGAGCGTCTTCGAGGGAGGAGGAGGTGGCAGGGTGGTTGGAGGGGGGTCGGTGGAGCCGTGTGATGTCGTCGAGGAATCCTGCGGCACGGAGGACTCTGTTACTACGCAGCTGTAAGAAGACTGTAGTCAGTTGGTTACCTACCGGAACTCAACGAACAACCGCAAAGTCACGAGAGGACTGTATATAGGGGGACACTGTAAGTGACCTAGACCACCCCCACATCCCACTTATGTCACCCTACTGTTCCCCTGAACTAGGAGGTTATTATGGCCCTGTCCAGAAACAACCCCTAGACCCTACTGTTCCCCTGAACTAGGAGGTTATTATGGCCCTGTCCAGAAACAACCCCTAGACCCTACTGAACCCCTGAACTAGGAGGTCATTATGGCCCTGTCCAGAAACAACCCCTAGACCCAACTGAACCCCTGAACTAGGAGGTCATTATGGCCCTGTCCAAAAACAACCCCTAGACCCTACTGAACCCCTGAACTAGGAGGTCATTATGGCCCTGTCCAGAAACAACCCCTAGACCCTACTGAACCCCTGAACTAGGAGGTCATTATGGCCCTGTCCAGAAACAACCCTTAGACCCTACTGAACCCCTGAACTAGGAGGTCATTATGGCCCTGTCCAGAAACAACCCCTAGACCCTACTGAACCCATCAGAACGATTATATCGATCTATTAAACCACATTAAGTTTAAAGAACTTGAATAAATCAATGGTCTGAATGCTAAAATCGTCTTTATTGCGTTGATTGATTGCCAATTGATTGATTGACCGGATGAGATATGAATTAATATTTTATTTGTTCTACACACAAAACAAGTTTGTAGTCATAGGCCTACGCTGAATCAACAGTTTATCATCACTACAAAAAGACACATAAAAACAGTCCAACTGTAGAACAGTGGTCACCAACCTTTCCTGAGTCAAGATAATTTTCTCTCACGCACACACGTTTGTTTTTACTATCCTTGTGGGGACAAAAACAATTCATTCATTTAAAATCCTAGTTTCCTTAAACCTTAACCTTAATTGTAACCCTAAACCTAACCGCCAAGTTTTAAAACAGCCTTTCCTTGTGGGGTCCAGCAAAATGTCTCCACTTGACCCAACTGTCTTCTGTTACTGTCCTTGTGACTTCTGGTCCACACAGGGATGGTAAAACCAAACACACGCACGCACGCATGCACGCACCCACACGCACCCACACGCACCCACGCACCCACGCACGCACACACACGCACCCACACGCACCCACACGCACACACACGCACCCACACGCACCCACACGCACACGCACCCACACGCACACCCACGCACCCACACGCGCACCCACACCCACGCACCCACGCACCCACACGCACACACACACCCACGCACCCACACCCACGCACCCACACGCACACACACACCCACGCACCCACACCCACGCACCCACACGCACACACACACCCACGCACCCACACGCACCCACACGCGCACATACATACACCCACGCACCCACACACACACCCACGCACCCACACGCACCCACACGCACACACACACACACCCACGCACCCACACGCACACCCACGCACCCACACACAGGGCTGACCTGTAGGGTCATCAGAGTACTCCACTCAACTAGATATAAAACCCATACAGTCAGTATATTAATCATGGTTAGTAACGACACTGACTTATAGTCCATGTCCCAAATGGCATCCCATTCCCTATATAGTGCACTACTTTAGACTAGGGCTCCATAGGGACCTATGTAGTGCACTACTTTAGACCAGAGCCCTATTCCCTATATAGTACACTACTTTAGACCAGGGCTCCATAGGGACCTATGTAGGCAATATGGTTTCATGTGTGATTCATCCATAGACAGTATTACACTGTAAGTCATTGGTTCAACAGTAGTAAAATGGTACATACCTAAACAACACATTATAGTGAATGTCACGGGTGAGTGAGTGAACGAATGAACACATATTAATGGATGGAGAGGTGGAATGATGAAATGTTGTTGCAGCGATCGAGGGATGGATAGAAAGAGGCTCGAGGGTTGATGTAGCCCTCTACCCACAGATCTAGCATCAGATTACCCCCTATAAACACATGGAATATCTGAATTATTTGTTCTGATATTTCTTAATTTCTTTCTTTTCACTTTTTTGGGGGGGGGGGGTTATGTGGGTGTTGTTTTGTATTGCTAGGTATTATTACTGCACTGTTGGAGCCAGAAAAACAAGCATTTCGACTGTACCTGCACTTCTTCAGATCTGTGTACATTTACCAATAAACTTTGATTTGAGGAAGGGCATTTGGGTAGGATATTTGTCCAGTATTCTTCCTGGAGAGCTGTAACCGGGAGGATGGGGTACATACTGTATAATGTACGGTCGGTCTGGCGGTAAAATACAACAGATGACGCCGTGTAAAAATAAGAGAATTGGCGTCCTCTGTTGGCTGTTCTACGTGATTACGCCACAAACATTTGGGGACGCGAACTGATCCTTAGATAACGTGCGTAAAGTAACCAGAACATAAGGGCTTCGATCCCCTCTCGTCTCCTTCCCTGATTGGTCGAGTGGGGGTTCACTTCTCTGCCTGTGATTGGTTCAGAGCGGCCCAGCTGTGGTATGTAGCGCTGCACAAGGCGTATGTAAATCAGTACAGAAGAAGTGAACGGTCTGACGTACTGTAGACATCGTGTTGTTGTATTCGTTACTAGACAACAACAGACAACAACATTTAGTCCGAATGATTTGGTTTCCTTGCGTGGCGGTGTTTTTATTGAGCGCGTTGGTCGAAGGAGCGGAGAAGAAAGAGGGAGATGACGAATGGGTTCATCACCCCAATAAATGTGAAGGATTGTATTTTTATAGTCTTTGACATCTAGGCATGCAATACCCTGACAATAGCAGGTACTCCGGGATCAGGTTGGAGTTGGGGAAAGTCTTGTCTTTGCCCGAGGACAGGAACGATGCTGTTCATTCGTTCCCCTTTTAAAGCTATAAGGATATTTCATTCATTCTGTTAGCTAGAACGAGTTGCATTGTGTGTTTTCTCATCCCTGATACACTTCACTTTCCGATTCCTCGAGAGCAACTATCAGGCTAACTTTGCATTGGGACTCTTGACGTGTATACTAATGCAAATGAATATGTTTACATGTAGTTGGGTTCATATGACCTGCTCTTCAATCAACAAGGCTTTCTGCCTTATCCCAAGAGTTCTCCGCTATAAACACCGCTTACTGAACTACAATCCTGGCTTTAGTTTAACCCTGCAAACAAAAATCCTGAGAAGAGCTGAGAAGAGGGAGAAGAAGAAGAAGAAGAAGAAGGGGAAGAAGAAGAAGAAGAAGAAGAAGAAGAAGGGAGATGGAAAAAAGAAGAGCAAAGATGATGAGACTGAGGAGGAGACGGAGGACGAGACTGAGGAGGAGACGGAGGAGGAGACGGAGGACGAGACTGTAGAGGAGACGGATGACGAGACGGAGGAGGAGACTGAGGAGGAGACGGAGGACGAGACTGTAGAGGAGACGGATGACGAGACGGAGGAGGAGACTGAGGAGGAGACTGAGGAGGAGACGGAGGAGGAGACGGAGGAGGAGACGGAGGAGGAGACGGAGGAGGAGACGGAGGAGGAGACGGAGGAGGAGACGGAGGAGGAGACTGAGGAGGAGACTGAGGAGGAGACTGAGGAGGAGACTGAGGAGGAGACTGAGGAGGAGACGGAGGAGACGAGGAGGAGAGGAGGACGAGACTGAGGAGGACGAGACTGAGGAGGACGAGACTGAGGAGGACGAGACTGAGGAGGAGGAGACTGAGGAGGAGACTGAGGAGGAGACGGAGGAGGAGACGGAGGAGGAGACTACGGAGGAGGAGACTGAGGAGGAGACTGAGGAGGAGACGGAGGAGGAGACTGAGAACGAGACTGTAGAGGAGACGGAGGACGAGACGGAGGAGGAGACTGAGGAGGAGACTGAGGAGGAGACTGAGGAGGAGACTGAGGAGGAGACTGAGGAGGAGACTGAGGAGGAGACTGAGGAGGAGACTGAGGAGGAGACTGAGGAGGAGACTGAGGAGGAGACTGAGGAGGAGACTGAGGAGGACGAGACTGAGGAGGAGACGGAAGAGGAGACGGAGGACGAGACTGTAGAGGAGACGGATGACGAGACGGAGGAGGAGACTGAGGAGGAGACTGAGGAGGAGACTGTAGAGGAGACGGATGACGAGACTGAGGAGGAGACTGAGGAGGAGACGGAGGAGGAGACTGAGGAGGAGACTGAGGAGGAGACGGAGGACGAGACTGTAGAGGAGACGGATGACGAGACGGAGGAGGAGACTGAGGAGGAGACGGAGGACGAGACTGTAGAGGAGACGGATGACGAGACGGAGGAGGAGACTGAGGAGGAGACTGAGGAGGAGACGGAGGAGGAGACTGAGGAGGAGACTGAGGAGGAGACTGAGGAGGAGACGGAGGAGGAGACTGAGGAGGAGACTGAGGAGGAGACGGAGGAGGAGACGGAGGAGGAGACTGAGGAGGAGGAGACGGAGGAGGAGACGGAGGACGAGACGGAGGAGGAGACGGAGGAGGAGACTACGGAGGAGGAGACTGAGGAGGAGACTGAGGAGGAGACGAGGAGGAGACGAGAGGAGACGGAGGAGGAGACGGAGGAGGAGACGGAGGAGGAGACTGAGGAGGAGACGAGACGGAGGAGAGACGGAGGAGGAGACTGAGGAGGAGACTGAGGAGGAGACGAGGAGGAGACTGAGGGGGAGACTGAGGAGGAGACTGAGGAGGAGACTGAGGAGGAGACTGAGGAGGAGACTGAGGAGGAGACTGAGGAGGACGAGACTGAGGAGGAGACTGAGGAGGAGACGGAGGAGGAGACGGAGGAGGAGGACGAGAGGAGGAGACGGAGGAGGGAGGAGGAGACTGAGGAGGAGACGGAGGACGAGACTGTAGAGGAGACGGATGACGAGACGGAGGAGGAGACTGAGGAGGAGACGGAGGAGGAGACTGAGGAGGAGACTGAGGAGGAGACTGAGGAGGAGACGGAGGACGAGACTGTAGAGGAGACGGATGACGAGACGGAGGAGGAGACTGAGGAGGAGACGGAGGACGAGACTGTAGAGGAGACGGATGACGAGACGGAGGAGGAGACTGAGGAGGAGACTGAGGAGGAGACGGAGGAGGAGACTGAGGAGGAGACTGAGGAGGAGACTGAGGAGGAGACGGAGGAGGAGACGAGGAGGAGACTGAGGAGGAGACTGAGGAGGAGACGGAGGAGGAGACTGAGGAGGACGAGACTGAGGAGGACGAGACTGAGGAGGAGTCGGAGGAGGAGACGGAGGAGGAGACTGAGGACGAGACGGAGGAGGAGACGGAGGACGAGACTGAGGAGGAGACTGAGGAGGAGACTGAGGAGGAGACTGAGGAGGAGACTGAGGAGGAGACTGAGGAGGAGACGGAGGAGGAGACTGAGGAGGACGAGACTGAGGAGGAGACTGAGGAGGAGACTGAGGAGGAGACTGAGGAGGAGACTGAGGAGGACGAGACTGAGGAGGAGACTGAGGAGGAGACGGAGGAGGAGACGGAGGAGGAGACGGAGGAGGAGACGGAGGAGGAGACTGAGGACGAGACTGTAGAGGAGACGAAGGACGAGACGGAGGAGGAGACTGAGGAGGAGACGGAGGAGGAGACTGTAGAGGAGACGGATGACGAGACGGAGGAGGAGACTGAGGAGGAGACGGAGGAGGAGACTGAGGAGGAGACTGAGGAGGAGACTGAGGAGGAGACGGAGGACGAGACTGTAGAGGAGACGGATGACGAGACGGAGGAGGAGACTGAGGAGGAGACGGAGGACGAGACTGTAGAGGAGACGGATGACGAGACGGAGGAGGAGACTGAGGAGGAGACTGAGGAGGAGACGGAGGAGGAGACTGAGGAGGAGACTGAGGAGGAGACTGAGGAGGAGACGGAGGAGGAGACTGAGGAGGAGACTGAGGAGGAGACTGAGGAGGAGACGGAGGAGGAGACTGAGGAGGACGAGACTGAGGAGGACGACTGAGGAGGAGTCGGAGGAGGAGACGGAGGAGGAGACTGAGGACGAGACGGAGGAGGAGACGGAGGACGAGACGGAGGAGGAGACTGAGGAGGAGACTGAGGAGGAGACTGAGGAGGAGACTGAGGAGGAGACGGAGGAGGAGACGGAGGACGAGACTGAGGACGAGACTGAGGAGGAGACTGAGGAGGAGACTGAGGAGGAGACTGAGGAGGAGACTGAGGAGGACGAGACTGAGGAGGAGACTGAGGAGGAGACGGAGGAGGAGACGGAGGAGGAGACGGAGGAGGAGACGGAGGAGGAGACTGAGGACGAGACTGTAGAGGAGACGAAGGACGAGACGGAGGAGGAGACTGAGGAGGAGACTGAGGAGGAGACTGAGGAGGAGACTGAGGAGGAGACGGAGGAGGAGACGGAGGACGAGAATGTAGAGGAGACGGATGACGAGACGGAGGAGGAGACTGAGGAGGAGACGGAGGACGAGACTGTAGAGGAGACGGATGACGAGACGGAGGAGGAGACTGAGGAGGAGACGGAGGACGAGACGGAGGAGGAGACTGAGGAGGAGACGGAGGAGGAGACGGAGGAGGAGACGGAGGAGGAGACGGAGGAGGAGACTGAGGAGGACGAGACTGAGGAGGAGACTGAGGAGGAGACTGAGGAGGAGACGGAGGAGGAGACGGAGGAGGAGACGTAGGATGAGACGGAGGAGGAGACTGAGGACGAGACTGTAGAGGAGACGGAGGAGGAGACTGAGGAGGAGACTGAGGAGGAGACTGAGGAGGAGACTGAGGAGGAGACTGAGGAGGAGACTGAGGAGGACGAGACTGAGGAGGAGACGGAGGACGAAAATGAGGACGAGACGGAGGAGGAGACGGAGGACGAGACTGTAGAGGAGACTGAGGAGGAGACTGAGGAGGAGACTGAGGAGGAGACTGAGGAGGACGAGACTGAGGAGGAGACTGAGGAGGAGACGGAGGACGAAAATGAGGACGAGACGGAGGAGGAGACGGAGGACGAGACTGTAGAGGAGACTGAGGAGGAGACTGAGGAGGAGACTGAGGAGGAGACTGAGGAGGAGACTGAGGAGGAGACTGAGGACGAGACTGAGGAGGAGACGGAGGACGAGACTGAGGACGAGACGGAGGAGGAGACGGAGGACGAGACTGTAGAGGAGACTGAGGAGGAGACTGAGGAGGAGACTGAGGAGGAGACGGAGGAGGAGACTGAGGAGGAGACTGAGGAGGAGACTGAGGAGGAGACGGAGGAGGAGACTGTAGAGGAGACGGAGGACGAGACGGAGGAGGAGACTGAGGAGGAGACTGAGGAGGAGACTGAGGAGGAGACTGAGGAGGAGACGGAGGAGGAGACGGAGGACGAGACGGAGGAGGAGACTGAGGAGGAGATGGAGGAGGAGATGGAGGAGGAGACTGAGGAGGAGACTGAGGAGGAGACTGAGGAGGAGACTGAGGAGGAGACTGAGGAGGAGACGGAGGAGGAGACTGAGGACGAGACTGAGGAGGAGACGGAGGAGGAGACGGAGGAGGAGACGGAGGACGTGACGGAGGAGGAGACGGAGGAGGAGACGGAGGAG
The DNA here is from genome assembly GCF_045791955.1 of Oncorhynchus clarkii lewisi. NCBI lineage: Eukaryota > Metazoa > Chordata > Actinopteri > Salmoniformes > Salmonidae > Oncorhynchus > Oncorhynchus clarkii. The sequence goes on along the minus strand of NW_027258736.1, from coordinate 19,832 downwards.
GAGACGGAGGAGGAGACTGAGGACGAGACTGAGGAGGAGACGGAGGACGTGACTGAGGAGGAGACGGAGGAGGAGACGGAGGACGTGACGGAGGACGTGACGGAGGAGGAGACGGAGGAGGAGACGGAGGAAGAGACGGAGGAGGAGACGGAGGAGGAGACTGAGGAGGAGACTGAGGAGGAGACGGAGGAGGAGACGGAGGAGGAGACTGAGGAGGAGACGGAGGAGGAGACGGAGGAGGAGACGGAGGAGGAGACTGAGGAGGTGACGGAGGACGAGACTGAGGAGGAGACGGAGGAGGAGACGGAGGACGTGACTGAGGAGGAGACGGAGGCGGAGACGGAGGACGTGACGGAGGACGAGACGGAGGAGGAGACGGAGGAGGAGACGGAGGAAGAGACGGAGGAGGAGACGGAGGAGGAGACTGAGGAGGAGACTGAGGAGGAGACGGAGGAGGAGACTGAGGAGGAGACTGTAGAGGAGACGGAGGAGGAGACGGAGGAGGAGACTGAGGAGGAGACTGAGGAGGAGACGGAGGAGGAGACGGAGGACGAGACTGTAGAGGAGACGGAGGACGAGACGGAGGAGGAGACTGAGGAGGAGACTGAGGAGGAGACTGAGGAGGAGACTGAGGAGGAGACGGAGGATGAGACGGAGGACGAGACTGTAGAGGAGACGGAGGAGGAGACTGAGGAGGAGACTGAGGAGGAGACTGAGGAGGAGACGGAGGAGGAGACGGAGGAGGAGACTGAGGACGAGACTGTAGAGGAGACGGAGGACGAGACGGAAGAGGAGACTGAGGAGGAGACTGAGGAGGAGACGGAGGAGGAGACTGAAGAGGAGACTGAGGAGGAGACGGAGGAGGAGACGGAGGATGAGACGGAGGAGGAGACGGAGGAGGAGACGGAGGAGGAGACTGAGGAGGAGACTGAGGAGGAGACTGAGGAGGAGACGGAGGAGGAGACGGAGGAGGAGACGGAGGAGGAGACTGAGGAGGAGACTGAGGAGGAGACTGAGGGGGAGACTGAGAGGAGACGGAGGAGGAGACGGAGGAGGAGACGGAGGAGGAGACTGAGGATGAGACGGAGGACGAGACTGTAGAGGAGACGGAAGAGGAGACTGAGGAGGAGACTGAGGAGGAGACTGAGGAGGAGACTGAGGAGGAGACGGAGGAGGAGACGGAGGAGGAGACGGAGGAGGAGACTGAGGATGAGACGGAGGACGAGACTGTAGAGGAGATGGAGGACGAGACGGAGGAGAAGACTGAGGAGGAGACTGAGGAGGAGACTGAGGAGGAGACTGAGGAGGAGACGGAGGAGGAGACTGAAGAGGAGATTGAGGAGGAGACGGAGGAGGAGACTTAGGATGAGACTGAGGAGGAGACGGAGGAGGAGACGGAGGAGGAGACGGAGGAGGAGCCTGAGGAGGAGACTGAGGAGGAGACTGAGGAGGAGACTGAGGAGGAGACTGAGGAGGAGACGGAGGAGGAGAAGGAGGAGGAGACGGAGGACGAGACTGAGGAGGAGACTGAGGAGGAGACGGAGGAGGAGACTGAGGAGGAGACGGAGGAGGAGACTGAGGAGGAGACGGAGGACGAGACTGTAGAGGAGACGGAGGATTAGACTGAGGAGGAGACTGAGGAGGAGACTGAGGAGGAGACTGAGGAGGAGACGGAGGAGGAGACGGAGGAGGAGACGGAGGAGGAGACTGAGGATGAGACGGAGGACGAGACTGTAGAGGAGATGGAGGACGAGACGGAGGAGGAGACTGAGGAGGAGACTGAGGAGGAGACTGAGGAGGAGACGGAGGAGGAGACTGAAGAGGAGACTGAGGAGGAGACGGAGGAGGAGACTTAGGATGAAACTGAGGAGGAGACGGAGGAGGAGACGGAGGAGGAGACGGAGGAGGAGGTTGAGGAGGAGACTGAGGAGGAGACTGAGGAGGAGACGGAGGAGGAGACGGAGGAGGAGAAGGAGGAGGAGACGGAGGACGAGACTGAGGAGGAGACTGAGGAGGAGACGGAGGAGGAGACTGAGGAGGAGACGGAGGACGTGACTGAGGAGGAGACGGAGGAGGAGACGGAGGACGTGACGGAGGATGAGACGGAGGAGGAGACGGAGGAGGAGATGGAGGATGAGACGGAGGAGGAGACGGAGGAGGAGACGGAGGAAGAGACGGAGGAGGAGACTGAGGAGGAGACTGAGGAGGAGACTGAGGAGACGGAGGAGGAGACGGAGGAAGCCAGGAAGCAGAGAAGATCATGAATACAAAGGGAAAGGTGGTGTCACCAGGGAAGGAGGGGTCTCGTCTGACGAAGACATCCAGCGAAAGGTGGCTCTGCCTGGGAAGAACACGGAGCTGTGAGACCCTGGATGGATTTAGGGACGGAACCTTGTGCTCCATCCCAAATGGCACTGCCTTTGGCCCCTATGGGCCCTGGTCTAAAGTAGTGCACTCTATAGGGAATATGGATCTGGTCTAATGTAGTGCACTACATAGGGAATAGGGTTCTGGTCTAAAGTAGTGCACTATATAGGGAATATGGCTCTGGTCTAATGTAGTGCACTACATAGGGAATAGGGTGCCATTTGGGATGCCGAATGACTGGGGGGTTGGAACGGGACCCGTCTTTCCACTTCCCCTCCATTTTTAGCTTGAGGTGATTAGTTGATTATGAATTTGCCTCTTCCTCCCTCTCCTCTTCCTCCCATCTTTGATTTTCCATCATTCCATCTGTTCTCCTGTTAGCTGTTCTGAACCTGTGGTCATTCTGGATGGTTGTTGAACTATCAGTGTTGACGTATCATGTTACTGAATATATATACAGTGGGGCAAAAAAGTATTTAGTCAGCCACCAATTGTGCAAGTTCATGTGCCATTAATACAGGTAACGAGTGGAGGACAGAGGAGCCTCTTAAAGAAGTTACAGGTCTGTGAGAGCCAGAAATCTTGCTTGTTTGTTATTGACCAAATACTTATTTTCCACCATAATTTGCAAATAAATTCATTAAAAATCCTACAATGTGATTTTCTGGATATTTTTTTCTAATTTTTGTCTGTCCTAGTTGAAGTGTACCTATGATGAAAATTACAGGCCTCTCTCATCTCTTTAAGTGGGAGAACTTGCACTATTGGTGGCTGACTAAATACTTTTTGGCCCCACTGTACATGTGTATTCATTGGATTTTTCTATACAAATAAAAAAAATATGCTTTTCCAATGGCTCTATTTCCCTGCTCTCAACTAAAATGAGTTTTATTTTTAAATGTTTTATTTATAATTTTAACATAGAACCAAATCAATATCTTGGTATCAACCAGAATGTTTAGTTAAGACTTTTTTATTAAATCAAATGAGATTTAAATTTAAATTTATTTGAGCCTCTTTTTTTTGTTAGATTTTTCTTGATGACTGGATTTCAGTTTCTGGACTTTTTCTGTACTTTTGTTGTTTTGAAGAGTTGTGTGTTGTCTCAGGTGTACAAAGCTGCTATTCATAGTGTGTGTTTGTGTGTGAGAGAGAAAGAGCCTGTATGTGTGTTTTTTTTTTAAGACTGGTCATGTGACGTGTGTGTGTGTGTGTGTGTGTGTGTGTGTGTGTGTGTGTGTGTGTGTGTGTGTGTGTGTGTGTGTGTGTGTGTGTGTGTGTTTTTTAAGACTGGTCGTGTGTGTGTGTGTGTGTAACTGGGCCTAAATAACTGAGCTGTTATCAGACCAGTCAGTCAAGGTGTTTCAATAAAACTACTGAAAACATTTTGACAAGTATTGAGTTTTATTTGAGTTACTAAAAATCTAAATGTGGAGGCTTGTCTTGTTCTTATTCACTGTGATATAAGGACCTCTGCTGTACAACACCTGTAATCTCCTTCTCTGACTGTATCACTAAGGCACAGGTAAGTGGATACATAATTAGTAAGGAAGTCACTAAGGCACAGGTAAGTGGATACACAATTAGTAAGGAAGTCACTAAGGCACAGGTAAGTGGATACACAATTAGTAAGGAAGTCCCTTTCAAGACGGTTCGATACGTAACTAGATAAATGGTTCTCCGATACGATACAGAAACGATACGTTTTCGTTTTGAAAACGTTTCGGGTTTGATTAGAGCAACGAATCGATGTGATTCGATAAACTGACATTTAAAAGTTAAAAATTTCTAAATTGAAAAAATCTACTGCAGATTGAGTTCGTCCGATCTGACGTCCGGTTGGTTTAAATGAGGAAGACACACCTCTCTGATTCAGAGGGGTTGGGTTAAATGAGGAAGACACACCTCTCTGATTCAGAGGGGTTGGGTTAAATGAGGAAGACACACCTCTCTGATTCAGAGGGGTTGGGTTAAATGAGGAAGACACACCTCTCTGATTCAGAGGGGTTGGGTTAAATGTGGAAGACACACCTCTCTGAATCAGAGGGGTTGGTTTAAATGAGGAAGACACACCTCTCTGATTCAGAGGGGTTGGGTTAAATGTGGAAGACACACCTCTCTGAATCAGAGGGGTTGGTTTAAATGAGGAAGACACACCTCTCTGAATCAGAGGGGGTTGGGTTAAATGTGGAAGACACACCTCTCTGAATCAGAGGGGGTTGGGTTAAATGTGGAAGACACACCTCTCTGAATCAGAGGGGGTTGGGTTAAATGTGGAAGACACACCTCTCTGAATCAGAGGGGGTTGGGTTAAATGTGGAAGACACACCTCTCTGAATCAGAGGGGGTTGGTTTAAATGTGGAAGACACACCTCTCTGAATCAGAGGGGGTTGGGTTAAATGTGGAAGACACACCTCTCTGAATCAGAGGGGGTTGGTTTAAATGTGGAAGACACACCTCTCTGAATCAGAGGGGGTTGGTTTAAATGAGGAAGACACACCTCTCTGAATCAGAGGGGGTTGGGTTAAATGTGGAAGACACACCTCTCTGAATCAGAGGGGGTTGGGTTAAATGAGGAAGACACACCTCTCTGAATCAGAGGGGGTTGGGTTAAATGTGGAAGACACACCTCTCTGAATCAGAGGGGGTTGGTTTAAATGTGGAAGACACACCTCTCTGAATCAGAGGGGTTGGTTTAAATGAGGAAGACACACCTCTCTGAATCAGAGGGGGTTGGGTTAAATGTGGAAGACACACCACTCTGAATCAGAGGGGGTTGGGTTAAATGTGGAAGACACACCTCTCTGAATCAGAGGGGGTTGGGTTAAATGTGGAAGACACACCTCTCTGAATCAGAGGGGGTTGGGTTAAATGTGGAAGACACACCTCTCTGAATCAGAGGGGGTTGGTTTAAATGTGGAAGACACACCTCTCTGAATCAGAGGGGGTTGGGTTAAATGAGGAAGACACACCTCTCTGAATCAGAGGGGGTTGGGTTAAATGAGGAAGACACACCTCTCTGAATCAGAGGGGGTTGGTTTAAATGTGGAAGACACACCTCTCTGAATCAGAGGGGGTTGGTTTAAATGTGGAAGACACACCTCTCTGAATCAGAGGGGGTTGGTTTAAATGTGGAAGACACACCTCTCTGAATCAGAGGGGGTTGGTTTAAATGTGGAAGACACACCTCTCTGAATCAGAGGGGGTTGGTTTAAATGTGGAAGACACACCTCTCTGAATCAGAGGGGGTTGGGTTAAATGTGGAAGACACACCTCTCTGAATCAGAGGGGGTTGGGTTAAATGTGGAAGACACACCTCTCTGAATCAGAGGGGGTTGGTTTAAATGTGGAAGACACACCTCTCTGAATCAGAGGGGTTGGTTTAAATGACGAAGACACACCTCTCTGAATCAGAGGGGGTTGGGTTAAATGTGGAAGACACACCTCTCTGAATCAGAGGGGGTTGGGTTAAATGTGGAAGACACACCTCTCTGAATCAGAGGGGGTTGGGTTAAATGTGGAAGACACACCTCTCTGAATCAGAGGGGGTTGGGTTAAATGTGGAAGACACACCTCTCTGAATCAGAGGGGGTTGGTTTAAATGTGGAAGACACACCTCTCTGAATCAGAGGGGTTTGGTTTAAATGTGGAAGACACACCTCTCTGAATCAGAGGGGGTTGGTTTAAATGAGGAAGACACACCTCTCTGAATCAGAGGGGGTTGGGTTAAATGTGGAAGACACACCTCTCTGAATCAGAGGGGGTTGGTTTAAATGTGGAAGACACACCTCTCTGAATCAGAGGGGGTTGGGTTAAATGAGGAAGACACACCTCTCTGAATCAGAGGGGGTTGGTTTAAATGTGGAAGACACACCTCTCTGAATCAGAGGGGGTTGGTTTAAATGTGGAAGACACACCTCTCTGAATCAGAGGGGGTTGGTTTAAATGTGGAAGACACACCTCTCTGAATCAGAGGGGGTTGGTTTAAATGTGGAAGACACACCTCTCTGAATCAGAGGGGGTTGGTTTAAATGTGGAAGACACACCTCTCTGAATCAGAGGGGGTTGGGTTAAATGTGGAAGACACACCTCTCTGAATCAGAGGGGGTTGGGTTAAATGTGGAAGACACACCTCTCTGAATCAGAGGGGGTTGGGTTAAATGTGGAAGACACACCTCTCTGAATCAGAGGGGGTTGGGTTAAATGTGGAAGACACACCTCTCTGAATCAGAGGGGGTTGGGTTAAATGTGGAAGACACACCTCTCTGAATCAGAGGGGGTTGGGTTAAATGTGGAAGACACACCTCTCTGAATCAGAGGGGGTTGGTTTAAATGTGGAAGACACACCTCTCTGAATCAGAGGGGGTTGGGTTAAATGTGGAAGACACACCTCTCTGAATCAGAGGGGGTTGGTTTAAATGTGGAAGACACACCTCTCTGAATCAGAGGGGGTTGGTTTAAATGAGGAAGACACACCTCTCTGAATCAGAGGGGGTTGGGTTAAATGAGGAAGACACACCTCTCTGAATCAGAGGGGGTTGGGTTAAATGTGGAAGACACACCTCTCTGAATCAGAGGGGGTTGGTTTAAATGTGGAAGACACACCTCTCTGAATCAGAGGGGGTTGGGTTAAATGTGGAAGACACACCTCTCTGAATCAGAGGGGGTTGGGTTAAATGTGGAAGACACACCTCTCTGAATCAGAGGGGGTTGGGTTAAATGTGGAAGACACACCTCTCTGAATCAGAGGGGGTTGGTTTAAATGTGGAAGACACACCTCTCTGAATCAGAGGGGGTTGGTTTAAATGTGGAAGACACACCTCTCTGAATCAGAGGGGGTTGGGTTAAATGTGGAAGACACACCTCTCTGAATCAGAGGGGGTTGGGTTAAATGTGGAAGACACACCTCTCTGAATCAGAGGGGGTTGGGTTAAATGTGGAAGACACACCTCTCTGAATCAGAGGGGGTTGGTTTAAATGTGGAAGACACACCTCTCTGAATCAGAGGGGGTTGGTTTAAATGTGGAAGACACACCTCTCTGAATCAGAGGGGGTTGGGTTAAATGTGGAAGACACACCTCTCTGAATCAGAGGGGGTTGGGTTAAATGTGGAAGACACACCTCTCTGAATCAGAGGGGGTTGGGTTAAATGTGGAAGACACACCTCTCTGAATCAGAGGGGGTTGGGTTAAATGTGGAAGACACACCTCTCTGAATCAGAGGGGGTTGGTTTAAATGTGGAAGACACACCTCTCTGAATCAGAGGGGGTTGGTTTAAATGTGGAAGACACACCTCTCTGAATCAGAGGGGGTTGGTTTAAATGTGGAAGACACACCTCTCTGAATCAGAGGGGGTTGGGTTAAATGTGGAAGACACACCTCTCTGAATCAGAGGGGGTTGGTTTAAATGTGGAAGACACACCTCTCTGAATCAGAGGGGGTTGGGAAGACACACCTTAAATGTGGAAGACACACCTCTCTGAATCAGAGGGGGTTGGTTTAAATGTGGAAGACACACCTCTCTGAATCAGAGGGGGTTGGTTTAAATGTGGAAGACACACCTCTCTGAATCAGAGGGGGTTGGTTTAAATGTGGAAGACACACCTCTCTGAATCAGAGGGGGTTGGGTTAAATGTGGAAGACACACCTCTCTGAATCAGAGGGGGTTGGTTTAAATGTGGAAGACACACCTCTCTGAATCAGAGGGGGTTGGGTTAAATGTGGAAGACACACCTCTCTGAATCAGAGGGGGTTGGTTTAAATGTGGAAGACACACCTCTCTGAATCAGAGGGGGTTGGTTTAAATGTGGAAGACACACCTCTCTGAATCAGAGGGGGTTGGGTTAAATGTGGAAGACACACCTCTCTGAATCAGAGGGGGTTGGGTTAAATGTGGAAGACACACCTCTCTGAATCAGAGGGGGTTGGTTTAAATGTGGAAGACACACCTCTCTGAATCAGAGGGGGTTGGGTTAAATGTGGAAATGAAGACACACCTCTCTGAATCAGAGGGGGTTGGGTTAAATGTGGAAGACACACCTCTCTGAATCAGAGGGGGTTGGGTTAAATGTGGAAGACACACCTCTCTGAATCAGAGGGGGTTGGGTTAAATGTGGAAGACACACCTCTCTGAATCAGAGGGGGTTGGGTTAAATGTGGAAGACACACCTCTCTGAATCAGAGGGGGTTGGGTTAAATGTGGAAGACACACCTCTCTGAATCAGAGGGGGTTGGTTTAAATGTGGAAGACACACCTCTCTGAATCAGAGGGGGTTGGGTTAAATGTGGAAGACACACCTCTCTGAATCAGAGGGGGTTGGGTTAAATGTGGAAGACACACCTCTCTGAATCAGAGGGGGTTGGTTTAAATGGTTTAAATGGAAGACACACCTCTCTGAATCAGAGGGGGTTGGGTTAAATGTGGAAGACACACCTCTCTGAATCAGAGGGGGTTGGGTTAAATGTGGAAGACACACCTCTCTGAATCAGAGGGGGTTGGTTTAAATGAGGAAGACACACCTCTCTGAATCAGAGGGGGTTGGGTTAAATGTGGAAGACACACCTCTCTGAATCAGAGGGGGTTGGGTTAAATGAGGAAGACACACCTCTCTGAATCAGAGGGGGTTGGGTTAAATGTGGAAGACACACCTCTCTGAATCAGAGGGGGTTGGGTTAAATGTGGAAGACACACCTCTCTGAATCAGAGGGGGTTGGTTTAAATGTGGAAGACACACCTCTCTGAATCAGAGGGGGTTGGGTTAAATGTGGAAGACACACCTCTCTGAATCAGAGGGGGTTGGGTTAAATGTGGAAGACACACCTCTCTGAATCAGAGGGGGTTGGGTTAAATGTGGAAGACACACCTCTCTGAATCAGAGGGGGTTGGGTTTAAATGTGGAAGACACACCTCTCTGAATCAGAGGGGGTTGGGTTAAATGTGGAAGACACACCTCTCTGAATCAGAGGGGGTTGGGTTAAATGTGGAAGACACACCTCTCTGAATCAGAGGGGGTTGGGTTAAATGTGGAAGACACACCTCTCTGAATCAGAGGGGGTTGGGTTAAATGTGGAAGACACACCTCTCTGAATCAGAGGGGGTTGGGTTAAATGTGGAAGACACACCTCTCTGAATCAGAGGGGGTTGGGTTTAAATGTGGAAGACACACCTCTCTGAATCAGAGGGGGTTGGGTTAAATGTGGAAGACACACCTCTCTGAATCAGAGGGGGTTGGGTTTAAATGTGGAAGACACACCTCTCTGAATCAGAGGGGGTTGGGTTAAATGTGGAAGACACACCTCTCTGAATCAGAGGGGGTTGGGTTAAATGTGGAAGACACACCTCTCTGAATCAGAGGGGGTTGGGTTAAATGTGGAAGACACACCTCTCTGAATCAGAGGGGGTTGGGTTAAATGTGGAAGACACACCTCTCTGAATCAGAGGGGGTTGGGTTAAATGTGGAAGACACACCTCTCTGAATCAGAGGGGGTTGGGTTAAATGTGGAAGACACACCTCTCTGAATCAGAGGGGGTTGGGTTAAATGTGGAAGACACACCTCTCTGAATCAGAGGGGGTTGGGTTAAATGTGGAAGACACACCTCTCTGAATCAGAGGGGGTTGGGTTCTGAAATGTGGAAGACACACCTCTCTGAATCAGAGGGGGTTGGGTTAAATGTGGAAGACACACCTCTCTGAATCAGAGGGGGTTGGGTTAAATGTGGAAGACACACCTCTCTGAATCAGAGGGGGTTGGGTTAAATGTGGAAGACACACCTCTCTGAATCAGAGGGGGTTGGGTTAAATGTGGAAGACACACCTCTCTGAATCAGAGGGGGTTGGGTTAAATGTGGAAGACACACCTCTCTGAATCAGAGGGGGTTGGGTTAAATGTGGAAGACACACCTCTCTGAATCAGAGGGGGTTGGGTTAAATGTGGAAGACACACCTCTCTGAATCAGAGGGGGTTGGGTTAAATGTGGAAGACACACCTCTCTGAATCAGAGGGGGTTGGGTTAAATGTGGAAGACACACCTCTCTGAATCAGAGGGGGTTGGGTTAAATGTGGAAGACACACCTCTCTGAATCAGAGGGGGTTGGGTTAAATGTGGAAGACACACCTCTCTGAATCAGAGGGGGTTGGGTTAAATGTGGAAGACACACCTCTCTGAATCAGAGGGGGTTGGGTTAAATGTGGAAGACACACCTCTCTGAATCAGAGGGGGTTGGGTTAAATGTGGAAGACACACCTCTCTGAATCAGAGGGGGTTGGGTTAAATGTGGAAGACACACCTCTCTGAATCAGAGGGGGTTGGGTTAAATGTGGAAGACACACCTCTCTGAATCAGAGGGGGTTGGGTTAAATGTGGAAGACACACCTCTCTGAATCAGAGGGGGTTGGGTTAAATGTGGAAGACACACCTCTCTGAATCAGAGGGGGTTGGGTTAAATGTGGAAGACACACCTCTCTGAATCAGAGGGGGTTGGGTTAAATGTGGAAGACACACCTCTCTGAATCAGAGGGGGTTGGGTTAAATGTGGAAGACACACCTCTCTGAATCAGAGGGGGTTGGGTTAAATGTGGAAGACACACCTCTCTGAATCAGAGGGGGTTGGGTTAAATGTGGAAGACACACCTCTCTGAATCAGAGGGGGTTGGGTTAAATGTGGAAGACACACCTCTCTGAATCAGAGGGGGTTGGGTTAAATGTGGAAGACACACCTCTCTGAATCAGAGGGGGTTGGGTTAAATGTGGAAGACACACCTCTCTGATTCAGAGGGGTTGGGTTAAATGTGGAAGACACACCTCTCTGAATCAGAGGGGGTTGGGTTAAATGTGGAAGACACACCTCTCTGAATCAGAGGGGGTTGGGTTAAATGTGGAAGACACACCTCTCTGAATCAGAGGGGGTTGGGTTAAATGTGGAAGACACACCTCTCTGAATCAGAGGGGGTTGGGTTAAATGTGGAAGACACACCTCTCTGAATCAGAGGGGGTTGGGTTAAATGTGGAAGACACACCTCTCTGAATCAGAGGGGGTTGGGTTAAATGTGGAAGACACACCTCTCTGAATCAGAGGGGGTTGGGTTAAATGTGGAAGACACACCTCTCTGAATCAGAGGGGGTTGGGTTAAATGAGGAAGACACACCTCTCTGAATCAGAGGGGGTTGGGTTAAATGTGGAAGACACACCTCTGAATCAGAGGGGGTTGGGTTAAATGTGGAAGACACACCTCTCTGAATCAGAGGGGGTTGGGTTAAATGTGGAAGACACACCTCTCTGAATCAGAGGGGGTTGGGTTAAATGTGGAAGACACACCTCTCTGAAACAGAGGGGGTTGGGTTAAATGTGGAAGACACACCTCTCTGAATCAGAGGGGGTTGGGTTAAATGTGGAAGACACACCTCTCTGAATCAGAGGGGGTTGGGTTAAATGTGGAAGACACACCTCTCTGAATCAGAGGGGTTGGGTTAAATGTGGAAGACACACCTCTCTGAATCAGAGGGGGTTGGGTTAAATGTGGAAGACACACCTCTCTGAATCAGAGGGGGTTGGGTTAAATGTGGAAGACACACCTCTCTGAATCAGAGGGGGTTGGGTTAAATGTGGAAGACACACCTCTCTGAATCAGAGGGGGTTGGGTTAAATGTGGAAGACACACCTCTCTGAATCAGAGGGGGTTGGGTTAAATGTGGAAGACACACCTCTCTGAATCAGAGGGGGTTGGGTTAAATGTGGAAGACACACCTCTCTGAATCAGAGGGGGTTGGGTTAAATGTGGAAGACACACCTCTCTGAATCAGAGGGGGTTGGGTTAAATGTGGAAGACACACCTCTCTGAATCAGAGGGGGTTGGGTTAAATGTGGAAGACACACCTCTCTGAATCAGAGGGGGTTGGGTTAAATGTGGAAGACACACCTCTCTGAATCAGAGGGGGTTGGGTTAAATGTGGAAGACACACCTCTCTGAATCAGAGGGGGTTGGGTTAAATGTGGAAGACACACCTCTCTGAATCAGAGGGGGTTGGGTTAAATGTGGAAGACACACCTCTCTGAATCAGAGGGGGTTGGGTTAAATGTGGAAGACACACCTCTCTGAATCAGAGGGGGTTGGGTTAAATGTGGAAGACACACCTCTCTGAATCAGAGGGGGTTGGGTTAAATGTGGAAGACACACCTCTCTGAATCAGAGGGGGTTGGGTTAAATGTGGAAGACACACCTCTCTGAATCAGAGGGGGTTGGGTTAAATGTGGAAGACACACCTCTCTGAATCAGAGGGGGTTGGGTTAAATGTGGAAGACACACCTCTCTGAATCAGAGGGGGTTGGGTTAAATGTGGAAGACACACCTCTCTGAATCAGAGGGGGTTGGGTTAAATGTGGAAGACACACCTCTCTGAATCAGAGGGGGTTGGGTTAAATGTGGAAGACACACCTCTCTGAATCAGAGGGGGTTGGGTTAAATGTGGAAGACACACCTCTCTGAATCAGAGGGGGTTGGTTTAAATGAGGAAGACACACCTCTCTGAATCAGAGGGGGTTGGGTTAAATGTGGAAGACACACCTCTCTGAATCAGAGGGGGTTGGGTTAAATGTGGAAGACACACCTCTCTGAATCAGAGGGGGTTGGGTTAAATGTGGAAGACACACCTCTCTGAATCAGAGGGGTTGGGTTAAATGTGGAAGACACACCTCTCTGAATCAGAGGGGGTTGGGTTAAATGTGGAAGACACACCTCTCTGAATCAGAGGGGGTTGGGTTAAATGTGGAAGACACACCTCTCTGAATCAGAGGGGGTTGGTTTAAATGAGGAAGACACACCTCTCTGAATCAGAGGGGGTTGGGTTAAATGTGGAAGACACACCTCTCTGAATCAGAGGGGGTTGGGTTAAATGAGGAATACACACCTCTCTGAATCAGAGGGGGTTGGGTTAAATGTGGAAGACACACCTCTCTGAATCAGAGGGGGTTGGGTTAAATGTGGAAGACACACCTCTCTGAATCAGAGGGGGTTGGGTTAAATGTGGAAGACACACCTCTCTGAATCAGAGGGGGTTGGGTTAAATGTGGAAGACACACCTCTCTGAATCAGAGGGGGTTGGGTTAAATGAGGAAGACACATTTCAGTTGATTTTCTCCCCCTACCCCTTTTTCATACTTTACACACAATAATAATGACAAAGCAGAAACAGGTTTATAGAAATGTGCGCTAATTTAGGGTGGGGTAGTTGTTTTCTGTTTTGTGTTTCTGCGCCAGTCAGAACTGTTTCTGTTTCGGTTGCGTTCGTTCTCTTTGTTGTTTTGTTCATCAGTTCCATTAATAAAAAGCTGTGCTTTAGTCCTCTCCTTCCAACCGCCGTTACAGGAGGACCAGGTAAACATCTGTTTTCCTTCTGTTACAGGAGGACCAGGTAAACATCTTCCTTCTGTTACAGGAGGACCAGGTAAACATCTTCCTTCTGTTACAGGAGGACCAGGTAAACATCTTCCTTCTGTTAAAGGAGGACCAGGTAAACATCTTCCTTCTGTTACAGGAGGACCAGGTAAACATCTTCCTTCTGTTACAGGAGGACCAGGTAAACATCTTCCTTCTGTTACAGGAGGACCAGGTAAACATCTTCCTTCTGTTACAGGAGGACCAGGTAAAAATCTATTTTCCTTCTGTTACAGGAGGACCAGGTAAACATCTATTTTCCTTCTGTTACAGGAGGACCAGGTAAAAATCTATTTCCTTCTGTTACAGGAGGACCAGGTAAAAATCTATTTCCTTCTGTTACAGGAGGACCAGGTAAAAATCTATTTCCTTCTGTTACAGGAGGACCAGGTAAAAATCTATTTCCTTCTGTTACAGGAGGACCAGGTAAAAATCTATTTCCTTCTGTTACAGGAGGACCAGGTAAAAATCAATTTTCCTTCTGTTACAGGAGGACCAGGTAAAAATCTATTTTCCTTCTGTTACAGGAAGACCAGGTGAAAATCTAATTTCCTTCTGTTACAGGAGGACCAGGTAAAAATCTATTTTCCTTCTGTTACAGGAGGACCAGGTAAAAATCTATTTTCCTTCTGTTACAGGAGGACCAGGTAAAAATCTATTTTCCTTCTGTTACAGGAGGACAAGGTAAAAATCTATTTTCCTTCTGTTAGAGGAGGACCAGGTAAAAATCTATTTTCCTTCTGTTACAGGAGGACCAGGTAAACATCTATTTCCTTCTGTTACAGGAGGACCAGGTAAACATCTATTTCCTTCTGTTACAGGAGGACCAGGTAAAAATCTATTTTCCTTCTGTTACAGGAGGACCAGGTAAACATCTATTTCCTTCTGTTACAGGAGGACCAGGTAAAAATCTATTTTCCTTCTGTTACAGGAGGACCAGGTAAACATCTATTTCCTTCTGTTACAGGAGGACCAGGTAAACATCTATTTCCTTCTGTTACAGGAGGACCAGGTAAACATCTATTTCCTTC
>NW_027258735.1:17500-52500 GCF_045791955.1 Oncorhynchus clarkii lewisi | reverse complement strand
CTTTACATGTGGGTTATACATTGTAACCGTCACCACTCTTAAATTACTCCTCGCCAGGCCTGTGACAACGTAGTGACACATCGGGCTTTCAGTCTCCAATTCTCTTGCCTTCCGCATCATTTCTTCGTATTTCTCCTCTGTATACAAAGTCACATCAAATGCCCTCTCCAAAGGATTATCCTGGAGGCATAACACTTCCTTAACCGTAAGCTTCAGCTGTCCCATCAGCAGCGTCCTGCCAAAGGCCTCCCTTACGATCGGCTCCCTCTCCTTCCCCTTCCATGCGAAACGTATGGTGTTGGCAAGTCCAGCCCAAGGGACCGACTTGTATGTTGCATCCCGTGCCATCTCCACCAGGTAAAAAGCACCCTCAAATAGCTCTTTCCAAAAAGGCAAAAACCAAAGTAACTTTCCAATAGACTGCCAGACAAAAATACCTGCCAAAACCTATCGCCTTCCTACCTTCGACCTTTTGACTCAGCGAGCTCTGGGGCACCTCGGTACCAAGCTTGATCTGAGCCAAAAGGCCGAGAAGCGATAACCCACAAATGGAACCCTGAAACCGCCGGACCCCCGGGGGTCTCGACAGACCTCAGCGGGTGGGTTGGCAAAAGCCAGCTCCTCTCTCCCTCCAACCCCCACTCAACCAACCAACCAACCAACCAACCACCGTTTCCCTGGCAACAAACAGGCAGGTGTTTTTTGGAAAAAGTCGCTAATGCGTCTTTAAGTCACTATCCTGGCCCATCTCTGTCAATTTCCCTTGAAACAAGATACCGGGCTCTGCAAGAAGCAAAGCCGCTCCAAAAATACGTTGAACTCGTAAGTGTTCCTCTCCACGGAAGTCTTTAGTAAAAGGCGAAAGGCTTGTGCGTAATGAAGAGAAACCAGAGTCATATGGAAGTCAAGAGGTCGGGGCCCGAGACACACTCTGTGCACTCTAGGCAGGGTTCCCGCGGGTGCTCCCGGAACCCACTCTTCCAAGTTTTCGAGGGCTGTCTGTGGATAAAAAGAAGGTCACAGACACAGAGGCACAGAGAGACAGAGAGAGAGAGAGAGAGAGAGAGAGAGAGAGAGAGAGAGAGAGAGAGAGAGAGAGAGAGAGAGAGAGAGAGAGAGAGAGAGAGAGAGAGAGAGAGAGAGAGAGAGACACACACACACACAATCCTGGCCCCAATTCTTTTTTTTTTTTTTTTTTTTTTTTTTTTAAGTAAAATGGCGGGAAACGGGGGACCCCATTGAAGAGCGCTTCGCCTTTCTTTCAGTTTGAATGTTTCTTTCCTTCTCTTCTTCTGCTAGCTAGCCAGCTAGCTAGCTAGCCAGCTGTTTACAGAGCTTTGTGAATTTGCATTTTTCCTTGACAACGGAAGAAAAGTGTTGCACCGTTCCCGGAGGTACTGCAATACCGGGTCGATGCGTGGAGCGGACGGAGCAAGCCCCATTTCCGACTCCCTGTTCGAAAAATCCATTTAATATGTAGTCCCCCGATGGGGGACGTATCAGATATTAAACTGATAAGAACAGATTTTTTTTTTTTTACAAAATATATATTTATTACTTTTCAAAAACCAAACAATAATCATCCATAATTCCATCAACTTAAATATCTACTATCAACAAATACAGCTAATCATTTCAAATCCAATAAACTATAACAAAATCCAAAACCCAAACTCCAACAACCTACCGTATACTCCACCTATATTACAACAAATACTCACCCAGTGCTCCCCTTCTCCATCCCGGCTGCCTGTGAACCCACCTCCACTCCTAAATCCACTAAAACACCCCCCTCAACCACCATCTCCCCTCCACTGAACACAGCAACAACACCCGGCACATTCCCCCCACTCAAATCCATCGCCCCCTCCTCTGGACTCCTGACCGGGGATGTCACACCCCCAAATAAAAACCCTGTCTCTCCCTCCATCATCCATGTATTGGCCATACCTGGGAGGTCCAGATCAGCCAGGGGCTTGAAAGTTGTAGAAGACGGAGCCCACGAGGGCCCCGCTACCTCCCCATCCCCCCGTTGTGCCTCCCCCCCCTTCTTTCCACCCCTCCTCCTCACCACCTTCTTTTGCCTCTTGCTCGGAGGTGTATTGAGCACAGGTTCATCCCCTGTAGCGACACCCACAGTGCTTGCCCTCTCCTTTCCCTTTCCCCATTCTCTCTCTACCAGTTCCCTCACCATCCCTCTCAACTCCTCCACCCTTGCCCTCGCCGCTTCACTGTCTCTCCAATCCTTCACGCCCCTTCGTCCTTCCGCCTCTCCTTCCGGTTCCTTCTCCGTAATCTCCTCCACCTCCTTCCTCTCCACTGTTGTCTCCTCTGATCTCTCCGTCTCCTCCCTCTCCTCCATCCTCGTCGCCGTATTCTTCTTCTTTTTCTTCTTCTTTTCTCCTTCCACCTCCTTCCCTTCCTCTATTCCGACCACCTCTCCTTCTGTCCCGTCCATCTCTCCTTCCATCCCGGCCACCTCTCCTTCTGTCCCGGCCTCCTCTCCTACTATCCCATCCACCTCTCCTTCTGTCTCCGCTCTCTCCTCTTCTTTTTCTTCTCCTTTCTCCGACTCCTTCTGCTCAGTCCTTCCACCCCCCTCTTCCGTCTCCTCTCTTCCTCGTCTTCCTCCATCCTCCGCTCTCGCTCCCCCCCCAGCTGCAGACGCGTATGACCTCCGCCGAGCCGGGCAGTCCCGCCACAGGTGCGCTACCGAGCCACACCCGTGGCATTTCTTCGGCTCGGCACAGTCCCCGGCCCCGTGCTCTTCCGATCCACAGAACCTGCATCTCCTGGTGTTACACGAGGCCAGGGTATGGCCATAGGCCATACACCGCCTGCAGAACGGAGGCTGACGGGCATAAAACAATGTCCCCCTGTCAGCCCCCAGGGAGAACATTGCCGGAGGATGGAGGTAACCATCCAATCCTTTTGGGTCCTCCCTGAGGAGGACCTGAAAGCATCTCCTCCCATTCCAAAAGCCAAGGGAATCTTTCTGGTACCTTGCTGAGGAGATGCTGTCCAGGTACCTCCCCAGAAAGGCCCTCACCTCATCGTCCTTTACATGTGGGTTATACATTGTAACCGTCACCACTCTTAAATTACTCCTCGCCAGGCCTGTGACAACGTAGTGACACATCGGGCTTTCAGTCTCCAATTCTCTTGCCTTCCGCATCATTTCTTCGTATTTCTCCTCTGTATACAAAGTCACATCAAATGCCCTCTCCAAAGGATTATCCTGGAGGCATAACACTTCCTTAACCGTAAGCTTCAGCTGTCCCATCAGCAGCGTCCTGCCAAAGGCCTCCCTTACGATCGGCTCCCTCTCCTTCCCCTTCCATGCGAAACGTATGGTGTTGGCAAGTCCAGCCCAAGGGACCGACTTGTATGTTGCATCCCGTGCCATCTCCACCAGGTAAAAAGCACCCTCAAATAGCTCTTTCCAAAAAGGCAAAAACCAAAGTAACTTTCCAATAGACTGCCAGACAAAAATACCTGCCAAAACCTATCGCCTTCCTACCTTCGACCTTTTGACTCAGCGAGCTCTGGGGCACCTCGGTACCAAGCTTGATCTGAGCCAAAAGGCCGAGAAGCGATAACCCACAAATGGAACCCTGAAACCGCCGGACCCCCGGGGGTCTCGACAGACCTCAGCGGGTGGGTTGGCAAAAGCCAGCTCCTCTCTCCCTCCAACCCCCACTCAACCAACCAACCAACCAACCAACCACCGTTTCCCTGGCAACAAACAGGCAGGTGTTTTTTGGAAAAAGTCGCTAATGCGTCTTTAAGTCACTATCCTGGCCCATCTCTGTCAATTTCCCTTGAAACAAGATACCGGGCTCTGCAAGAAGCAAAGCCGCTCCAAAAATACGTTGAACTCGTAAGTGTTCCTCTCCACGGAAGTCTTTAGTAAAAGGCGAAAGGCTTGTGCGTAATGAAGAGAAACCAGAGTCATATGGAAGTCAAGAGGTCGGGGCCCGAGACACACTCTGTGCACTCTAGGCAGGGTTCCCGCGGGTGCTCCCGGAACCCACTCTTCCAAGTTTTCGAGGGCTGTCTGTGGATAAAAAGAAGGTCACAGACACAGAGGCACAGAGAGACAGAGAGAGAGAGAGAGAGAGAGAGAGAGAGAGAGAGAGAGAGAGAGAGAGAGAGAGAGAGAGAGAGAGAGAGAGAGAGAGAGAGAGAGAGACACACACACACACACACACAATCCTGGCCCCAATTCTTTTTTTTTTTTTTTTTTTTTTTTTTTTAAGTAAAATGGCGGGAAACGGGGGACCCCATTGAAGAGCGCTTCGCCTTTCTTTCAGTTTGAATGTTTCTTTCCTTCTCTTCTTCTGCTAGCTAGCCAGCTAGCTAGCTAGCCAGCTGTTTACAGAGCTTTGTGAATTTGCATTTTTCCTTGACAACGGAAGAAAAGTGTTGCACCGTTCCCGGAGGTACTGCAATACCGGGTCGATGCGTGGAGCGGACGGAGCAAGCCCCATTTCCGACTCCCTGTTCGAAAAATCCATTTAATATGTAGTCCCCCGATGGGGGACGTATCAGATATTAAACTGATAAGAACAGATTTTTTTTTTTTTACAAAATATATATTTATTACTTTTCAAAAACCAAACAATAATCATCCATAATTCCATCAACTTAAATATCTACTATCAACAAATACAGCTAATCATTTCAAATCCAATAAACTATAACAAAATCCAAAACCCAAACTCCAACAACCTACCGTATACTCCACCTATATTACAACAAATACTCACCCAGTGCTCCCCTTCTCCATCCCGGCTGCCTGTGAACCCACCTCCACTCCTAAATCCACTAAAACACCCCCCTCAACCACCATCTCCCCTCCACTGAACACAGCAACAACACCCGGCACATTCCCCCCACTCAAATCCATCGCCCCCTCCTCTGGACTCCTGACCGGGGATGTCACACCCCCAAATAAAAACCCTGTCTCTCCCTCCATCATCCATGTATTGGCCATACCTGGGAGGTCCAGATCAGCCAGGGGCTTGAAAGTTGTAGAAGACGGAGCCCACGAGGGCCCCGCTACCTCCCCATCCCCCCGTTGTGCCTCCCCCCCCTTCTTTCCACCCCTCCTCCTCACCACCTTCTTTTGCCTCTTGCTCGGAGGTGTATTGAGCACAGGTTCATCCCCTGTAGCGACACCCACAGTGCTTGCCCTCTCCTTTCCCTTTCCCCATTCTCTCTCTACCAGTTCCCTCACCATCCCTCTCAACTCCTCCACCCTTGCCCTCGCCGCTTCACTGTCTCTCCAATCCTTCACGCCCCTTCGTCCTTCCGCCTCTCCTTCCGGTTCCTTCTCCGTAATCTCCTCCACCTCCTTCCTCTCCACTGTTGTCTCCTCTGATCTCTCCGTCTCCTCCCTCTCCTCCATCCTCGTCGCCGTATTCTTCTTCTTTTTCTTCTTCTTTTCTCCTTCCACCTCCTTCCCTTCCTCTATTCCGACCACCTCTCCTTCTGTCCCGTCCATCTCTCCTTCCATCCCGGCCACCTCTCCTTCTGTCCCGGCCTCCTCTCCTACTATCCCATCCACCTCTCCTTCTGTCTCCGCTCTCTCCTCTTCTTTTTCTTCTCCTTTCTCCGACTCCTTCTGCTCAGTCCTTCCACCCCCCTCTTCCGTCTCCTCTCTTCCTCGTCTTCCTCCATCCTCCGCTCTCGCTCCCCCCCCAGCTGCAGACGCGTATGACCTCCGCCGAGCCGGGCAGTCCCGCCACAGGTGCGCTACCGAGCCACACCCGTGGCATTTCTTCGGCTCGGCACAGTCCCCGGCCCCGTGCTCTTCCGATCCACAGAACCTGCATCTCCTGGTGTTACACGAGGCCAGGGTATGGCCATAGGCCATACACCGCCTGCAGAACGGAGGCTGACGGGCATAAAACAATGTCCCCCTGTCAGCCCCCAGGGAGAACATTGCCGGAGGATGGAGGTAACCATCCAATCCTTTTGGGTCCTCCCTGAGGAGGACCTGAAAGCATCTCCTCCCATTCCAAAAGCCAAGGGAATCTTTCTGGTACCTTGCTGAGGAGATGCTGTCCAGGTACCTCCCCAGAAAGGCCCTCACCTCATCGTCCTTTACATGTGGGTTATACATTGCAACCGTCACCACTCTTAAATTACTCCTCGCCAGGCCTGTGACAACGTAGTGACACATCGGGCTTTCAGTCTCCAATTCTCTTGCCTTCCGCATCATTTCTTCGTATTTCTCCTCTGTATACAAAGTCACATCAAATGCCCTCTCCAAAGGATTATCCTGGAGGCATAACACTTCCTTAACCGTAAGCTTCAGCTGTCCCATCAGCAGCGTCCTGCCAAAGGCCTCCCTTACGATCGGCTCCCTCTCCTTCCCCTTCCATGCGAAACGTATGGTGTTGGCAAGTCCAGCCCAAGGGACCGACTTGTATGTTGCATCCCGTGCCATCTCCACCAGGTAAAAAGCACCCTCAAATAGCTCTTTCCAAAAAGGCAAAAACCAAAGTAACTTTCCAATAGACTGCCAGACAAAAATACCTGCCAAAACCTATCGCCTTCCTACCTTCGACCTTTTGACTCAGCGAGCTCTGGGGCACCTCGGTACCAAGCTTGATCTGAGCCAAAAGGCCGAGAAGCGATAACCCACAAATGGAACCCTGAAACCGCCGGACCCCCGGGGGTCTCGACAGACCTCAGCGGGTGGGTTGGCAAAAGCCAGCTCCTCTCTCCCTCCAACCCCCACTCAACCAACCAACCAACCAACCAACCACCGTTTCCCTGGCAACAAACAGGCAGGTGTTTTTTGGAAAAAGTCGCTAATGCGTCTTTAAGTCACTATCCTGGCCCATCTCTGTCAATTTCCCTTGAAACAAGATACCGGGCTCTGCAAGAAGCAAAGCCGCTCCAAAAATACGTTGAACTCGTAAGTGTTCCTCTCCACGGAAGTCTTTAGTAAAAGGCGAAAGGCTTGTGCGTAATGAAGAGAAACCAGAGTCATATGGAAGT
This sequence comes from Oncorhynchus clarkii lewisi, assembly GCF_045791955.1. Lineage (NCBI taxonomy): Eukaryota > Metazoa > Chordata > Actinopteri > Salmoniformes > Salmonidae > Oncorhynchus > Oncorhynchus clarkii. The sequence goes on along the minus strand of NW_027258735.1, from coordinate 45,489 downwards.
CAAGAGGTCGGGGCCCGAGACACACTCTGTGCACTCTAGGCAGGGTTCCCGCGGGTGCTCCCGGAACCCACTCTTCCAAGTTTTCGAGGGCTGTCTGTGGATAAAAAGAAGGTCACAGACACAGAGGCACAGAGAGACAGAGAGAGAGAGAGAGAGAGAGAGAGAGAGAGAGAGAGAGAGAGAGAGAGAGAGAGAGAGAGAGAGAGAGAGAGAGAGAGAGAGAGAGAGAGAGAGAGACACACACACACACACACAATCCTGGCCCCAATTCTTTTTTTTTTTTTTTTTTTTTTTTTTTTTTTTAAGTAAAATGGCGGGAAACGGGGGACCCCATTGAAGAGCGCTTCGCCTTTCTTTCAGTTTGAATGTTTCTTTCCTTCTCTTCTTCTGCTAGCTAGCCAGCTAGCTAGCTAGCCAGCTGTTTACAGAGCTTTGTGAATTTGCATTTTTCCTTGACAACGGAAGAAAAGTGTTGCACCGTTCCCGGAGGTACTGCAATACCGGGTCGATGCGTGGAGCGGACGGAGCAAGCCCCATTTCCGACTCCCTGTTCGAAAAATCCATTTAATATGTAGTCCCCCGATGGGGGACGTATCAGATATTAAACTGATAAGAACAGATACTACACTTGATCTGAGCCAAAAGGCCGAGAAGCGATAACCCACAAATGGAACCCTGAAACCGCCGGACCCCCGGGGGTCTCGACAGACCTCAGCGGGTGGGTTGGCAAAAGCCAGCTCCTCTCTCCCTCCAACCCCCACTCAACCAACCAACCAACCAACCAACGTTTCCCTGGCAACAAACAGGCAGGTGTTTTTTGGAAAAAGTCGCTAATGCGTCTTTAAGTCACTATCCTGGCCCATCTCTGTCAATTTCCCTTGAAACAAGATACCGGGCTCTGCAAGAAGCAAAGCCGCTCCAAAAATACGTTGAACTCGTAAGTGTTCCTCTCCACGGAAGTCTTTAGTAAAAGGCGAAAGGCTTGTGCGTAATGAAGAGAAACCAGAGTCATATGGAAGTCAAGAGGTCGGGGCCCGAGACACACTCTGTGCACTCTAGGCAGGGTTCCCGCGGGTGCTCCCGGAACCCACTCTTCCAAGTTTTCGAGGGCTGTCTGTGGATAAAAAGAAGGTCACAGACACAGAGGCACAGAGAGACAGAGAGAGAGAGAGAGAGAGAGAGAGAGAGAGAGAGAGAGAGAGAGAGAGAGAGAGAGAGAGAGAGAGAGAGAGAGAGAGAGAGAGAGAGAGAGAGAGAGAGAGAGAGAGAGAGAGAGAGACACACACACACAATCCTGGCCCCAATTCTTTTTTTTTTTTTTTTTTTTTTTTTTTTTAAGTAAAATGGCGGGAAACGGGGGACCCCATTGAAGAGCGCTTCGCCTTTCTTTCAGTTTGAATGTTTCTTTCCTTCTCTTCTTCTGCTAGCTAGCCAGCTAGCTAGCTAGCCAGCTGTTTACAGAGCTTTGTGAATTTGCATTTTTCCTTGACAACGGAAGAAAAGTGTTGCACCGTTCCCGGAGGTACTGCAATACCGGGTCGATGCGTGGAGCGGACGGAGCAAGCCCCATTTCCGACTCCCTGTTCGAAAAATCCATTTAATATGTAGTCCCCCGATGGGGGACGTATCAGATATTAAACTGATAAGAACAGATTTTTTTTTTTTTTTTTTTTTTGAAAAATAATTTATTACCATCTATGCCATTCATACTTTACAAAATCATATTTACAAAAACACCAAACAAAAACAAACCTCAGGGGAGCATCATCCCTCCCCGTCATTCCTAACCTCTACCTTTCCCTATCTCTCCGCTCCTAATCTATCCCCTTATAAATCTCAATCTAAAACCCCCAGCCCTAAACCCCCTTTCCATCTCTCCCGTGCCGCATGTTTCCCCCACTTCCTCTCCTCCCTCTTCATCCTACCTCTTAAATCTCCTTCCACCCTCCTAAATATCCCTTCCACCCCCCAATCTCTCCCTGTCTTTACCAAATTCTGCCTGGCTTCCCACAGCCCCCGTTTAAAGAGGCTTATGAGAAGCCAGAGCAGAAATCTATCCCTATCTGTACCCCTCGCTCTCCCTACACCTCTCTCTAACCTAGCCCATGTAACCACAAAATCCCCTCTTACCAAAACTATCAACACCCGTGCCCTCGCCCATACCACTCCGGCAAAGGCACAGTCCCAAAAAGCATGGCGCACAGTCTCCTCCCCGCCACAAGCAGCCCTTGGGCAGGTGGGGGATCGCGCCAAGCTATGCCGGTACATGGTGGACCGTACCGGCAGACACTTGTGGAGGCTCAACCAATTCAGGTCCTTGAGCCTGTTGTCCAGGCCCCGCGCCTGCACTCCCTCCCAGACCACTTCCGAGATGCCCGCTACAGGCGCAGGACTCCCTGCCTGCCTGACCTCCTCGTACAGGTGCCTGTGGTCTAAACCTACTCGGGCAACTTCAACCTCGGGGTGTGCACGCAACCACTTGGCCGCATGGCCAAAGTGCCACGGCAGCTGTTCCGCCCGAGGACCCGTGTTAGACCACACCATTACGCTTCTCGCTTGGTAGGAGAAGAACACCCGCAGGAGGTAACCGGACGGGTGTATCACCGGATGAGCCAGTTCTGTCAACACAAAGGACACAAAAATTGTGTCCAGCTTGAGGGGGATGTTGGGTACCCCCCTACCTCCCTCCCCGATGGGACAGAGCATGCGTGCCCTGGCGACCCACTCGTACCTGCCACCCCACATGAACTGAAACACGAGCCTCACTAGAGGCCTCCTCAGACAAGCCGGCAATGGGTAGATGTATGCCAAATACAAAAGAGATGGCAATACATCCACCTTTAGGACCAGGACCTTACCTATAAAAGACAAAGACCTAGCCTTCCACATCGCTAGCTTCCTCTGCACCACTGCGATCCTCATGTTCCAGTTCAGCGTCGCTGAGCCGGAGGTCTCAAAATGGACCCCGAGAATCCTCAGGGCCCCCTCACAGAGAGATAACCCCCCGGGCACATCCGTTCTACCGCGCCATCTTCCGAAAAACTTAACTGAAGACTTTGCATTGTTCAGAACCGCCCCCGACGCTCGGGTGAAATCCCCAATGATGGCAAGGGACCTTGTCAGGCACGAGTCCTTGCATAGCAGCAAGGAAGTGTCGTCGGCGTACTGCGTCATCTTAACACGCAGCCCACCGCTTCCAGGGATCAACAAGCCCTCCACCCCTGTGTCTGCCCTAATGGCAGCCCCCAGAGGCTCCATGTACAGAACGAAGAGGAGTGCCGAGAGCGGGCACCCCTGCCTGACCCCAGACGAGAGGTCAAAAACGTCACCCAAGTGACCGTTTACGCTTACTCGACACCCCGCTCCGACATATAATGTACGGATCCATCCTATATACTTCTCCCCAAACCCTAATCTACCTAATACCCTGAATAGAAAGGATCTATTCACGCGATCAAAGGCTTTCGCCTGATCTAGCGCTGCTACCATTAAAGGCAGACCTCTATCTTCAACCCAGGCGATGGAGTCCCTGATCAACTGAAGGTTCCATCTAATAGAGCGTCCCTCTACCCCGCACGTCTGATCCTCGTGGACGACGTAGGGAAGGGCTGTGCGCAACCGATCCGCTAAGACCTTTGCAAGCAACTTGTAGTCTACACACAGCATGGTCAATGGCCGCCAGTTGCCAAGGTCTGTTGCGTCCCCCTTCTTGTACAGAAGTGACAGCACACCAACAGCCATTGATCCCCCTGGGACCCCTGTCTCAAGGATGGCCTTCAAGACTTCGAGTACCACCGGTCCAAGTACACCCCAAAACTTGAGGTAAAACTCGGCTGGTAGACCATCCATCCCAGGCACCTTCCCTTTACCCATCCTCCTGAGGGCGCTCTCAACCTCCTCGAGGGAGATCTGGGCCTCCATCACATCTCTAATGTCCTCCGGCAACCGCCGGGACAAGTGTTCTAAAAACACATTTCCCTGCTCTACATCTATTTCCCTTTCCTTAAATAAACCTCGGAAATGCTCAGTTGTCACCCTGACCATCTCCTCTGGTTTACTTACTACACTACCATCTTCTTCTCTAACTCCATGCATTACCTTCCTACTCTGCCTGGCCCTAACCGACTTAAAGAACATAGCGGAACAAGTCTCATTATGTTCTAAAAAGCCACTATGTGCACGCTCCAGGAAAACTCGAGCCTTCTGCTCCTGCAGCTCCCTGAGCTGCGCCTTCAGGGCTGTGGATCTCGCCCAGTCAATCGACCCGCCGAGGTTGCCTGCCTCGTACTCGAGTTCGAGCAACCTTTGGATATGATCCACCTCCCTCCTTTCCTCCCTTTTTTCCTCTTACCATATCCTATAATAAAGGCCCTAATCCTTACCTTTACTAAATCCCACCACTCTAACACCCCCTCACACATGGGCCGGAGACCTTCAAGCCCCCGAAACACCCCTGTGACGGCATTGACAAAGACCTGCTCATCCAGTAAATCCCAATCTAGTTTCCAGTACCCCCTACCGAAGAGGCAGACTGGCGACCCCACCTGCAGGAGCACCCCGTCATGGTCCGAAAAGAAGACAGGCAACAGCCGCCCAGACAACCGACCCAAAGACCTAGATACAAAAATATAGTCGAGCCTCCGCGCAACCCCCCTGGAGTTGCGCCATGTGGGACCGACCATTGCCGGAGTTGTGTGCAGGCCACCATCAACCAGGCCATGGCAAGCCATTAGCCCGGTGATGGCGCCTGCACTACTGTCTCCCCCTATCCCCAAATCTATATTAAAATCACCTCCTATCACTAAGTGCCTATTTGTGACACACAGGGGCGCCAGACAGTCCACCATCTCCCTCCTGTCTGCCGCCACCTGTGGCCCATACACCCCAAATAACCTATATCTAATATCCCTATACGTGACATCTACCCCCAAAACTCTGCCCTGCATTACCACAAAAGTGCTCTCTACAATTATCTCCCTATTCCCAAACAATATCCCTACCCCCGTTGAGTGCACCCCTCCTATGCCCCACAACGAATCTCCCTTTACCCACTCCCTCCTAAACCTTTCAACATCCCCTCCATCCCTCAGGTGAACCTCCTGTAAAAAACAAACATTAAAGCCCACCCCCTCTAAAAAACTAAACACCGCCCTCCTCTTAACAAAATCCCTTAGACCCCTAACATTTAAACTAAACAAAATAAACATAGGATTATATTATAAAATAAACACCCTTAAATCCAATAATCAAAAAACTATAACTACAATCACAAAGAAAACAAAGAAACAGGAGGCTCACCCGATGCTCCCCTGGTCCATCACCTCTGGCAGGAGCATCCCCTCCTCCCCTGACGTCCCTCCGTCCTCCTCCATCATTCCACCCCAGGATGCGGGTAAGGTGTTAGGATTTGGAGTACCCTGTACCCCGGGTTCTCCGCCAACTCCCTCCCTGAAAGTTTCCGGGCCAGGGCTAGGGGGTCCCACCCCCCCAAAGAGGAGTTGGGAAGCCCCAGCCAAACAGCCCCGATCCACTTCCAGGGATTCACTCTCCCCCAAGTGCTGAGGGCCTGTGGCAAACAGCGAGGACAATGACCCCTTCCTCTCCCCCATCACTCGCTTACCCCCCCCCTCCCCTTCCACACCCCCCTCCCTCTCACTGCCTGTCGGTTCTCCCGCCCTTTTCCCTTTCTTTTTCCTTGGTGTAAGAGGCAGCGGGGAGACACCACCCCCTTTCCCCCCTAGCCCCTCCACCATTTCCCTCATCTCCTCCACTAGGAAGCTCGACCCCCACTCCCCCCTCTCCCCCCCATCCCCCCCCTCCCCCCTCCCCTCCACAGCCCCTGTCACCGGCACCCCCTCCACTGTTTCTCTCTCTCGCTCCCCCACTCCCTTTCTTTCTTTCTTCTTCTTTCCTTTCACTTCTCCAGTGGCTTCCCCTCTTCTTTCTTCTACCGCTCCTTGCACCTCCTCTCTCTGTGCTTTCTTCCCCTCTTGACCCATGCCCTGGTCCAGAGACGTCCCTCCTCTTCCTCCCCCATCCCCTGCTCCTGTTCTCCCCCCAGCTGCAGACGCGTATGACCTGTGACGAACCGGGCACTCCCGCCACAGGTGTGCTGACGAGCCACACCCGTGGCACGCCTTGGGTTCGTCACACTCCCTCGCCTCGTGCTCAGCAGATCCACAAATTCTGCACTTTCTTATGCTGCACGAGGCGAGGATATGACCATAGGCCATACAGCGCCTGCAGAACGGGGGCTGACGTGCATAATACAACGTCCCCCTGTCAGCCCCCAGGGAGAACATCGCAGGAGGATGGAGGTATCCACCCTGTCCCTTTGGGTCCTCCCTTAGGAGTGCCTGGAAACATCTTCTCCCATTCCAGAACCCCAGGGAGTCCTTCAGGAGCCTTGCTGAGGAGACTTTGTCCATATACCGCCCCAGAAAGCCCCTCACGTCTTCGTCCTTTACATGCGGATTGTACATCGTTACTGTTACTACCCTGAAATTTGTCCTTGCCAGGCTAGTAACATCATAAAGGCACATAGGCCTTTCTCCTTCCACTGCTTTTACTTTCTTCAGTACTTCATCGTGTTTCTCTTCTGTGTATACAGTCACATCAAAAGCCCTCTCCATAGGGTTATTCTGTAGGCATAGGACATCCTTCACCGTCAATTTCAGGATTCCCATAAGGATGGATCTCCCAAATGTCTCTCTCCCAAACGGCTCAACCTCCTTTTCCCTCCACGCAAATCGCAACGTATTTGCCAATCCGACGCCCGGAACTGACCTTTTCTGGGTATTCTCCTCCATTTCTTCAAAAAAGCTCTCTTCAAAAGAAGCCAATGAAAAAAGAAAACGGGAAATATAAACCGTTTCCAAAAAGCGTAACAAAAATTCCTCCCTCCTGCCTTCCTTCGACCTTCTGACTCAGCGGGCTTTGGGGCACCTCGGTACCAAGCTTGATCTGAGCCAAAAGGCCGAGAAGCGATAACCCACAAATGGAACCCTGAAACCGCCGGACCCCCGGGGGTCTCGACAGACCTCAGCGGGTGGGTTGGCAAAAGCCAGCTCCTCTCTCCCTCCAACCCCCACTCAACCAACCAACCAACCAACCAACCACCGTTTCCCTGGCAACAAACAGGCAGGTGTTTTTTGGAAAAAGTCGCTAATGCGTCTTTAAGTCACTATCCTGGCCCATCTCTGTCAATTTCCCTTGAAACAAGATACCGGGCTCTGCAAGAAGCAAAGCCGCTCCAAAAATACGTTGAACTCGTAAGTGTTCCTCTCCACGGAAGTCTTTAGTAAAAGGCGAAAGGCTTGTGCGTAATGAAGAGAAACCAGAGTCATATGGAAGTCAAGAGGTCGGGGCCCGAGACACACTCTGTGCACTCTAGGCAGGGTTCCCGCGGGTGCTCCCGGAACCCACTCTTCCAAGTTTTCGAGGGCTGTCTGTGGATAAAAAGAAGGTCACAGACACAGAGGCACAGAGAGACAGAGAGAGAGAGAGAGCGAGAGAGAGAGAGAGAGAGAGAGAGAGAGAGAGAGAGAGAGAGAGAGAGAGAGAGAGAGAGAGAGAGAGAGAGAGAGAGAGAGAGAGAGAGAGAGAGAGACACACACACACACAATCCTGGCCCCAATTCTTTTTTTTTTTTTTTTTTTTTTTTTTTTTTTTAAGTAAAATGGCGGGAAACGGGGGACCCCATTGAAGAGCGCTTCGCCTTTCTTTCAGTTTGAATGTTTCTTTCCTTCTCTTCTTCTGCTAGCTAGCCAGCTAGCTAGCTAGCCAGCTGTTTACAGAGCTTTGTGAATTTGCATTTTTCCTTGACAACGGAAGAAAAGTGTTGCACCGTTCCCGGAGGTACTGCAATACCGGGTCGATGCGTGGAGCGGACGGAGCAAGCCCCATTTCCGACTCCCTGTTCGAAAAATCCATTTAATATGTAGTCCCCCGATGGGGGACGTATCAGATATTAAACTGATAAGAACAGATTTTTTTTTTTTTTTTTTTTTTTAAAAATAATTTATTACCATCTATGCCATTCATACTTTACAAAATCATATTTACAAAAACACCAAACAAAAACAAACCTCAGGGGAGCATCATCCCTCCCCGTCATTCCTAACCTCTACCTTTCCCTATCTCTCCGCTCCTAATCTATCCCCTTATAAATCTCAATCTAAAACCCCCAGCCCTAAACCCCCTTTCCATCTCTCCCGTGCCGCATGTTTCCCCCACTTCCTCTCCTCCCTCTTCATCCTACCTCTTAAATCTCCTTCCACCCTCCTAAATATCCCTTCCACCCCCCAATCTCTCCCTGTCTTTACCAAATTCTGCCTGGCTTCCCACAGCCCCCGTTTAAAGAGGCTTATGAGAAGCCAGAGCAGAAATCTATCCCTATCTGTACCCCTCGCTCTCCCTACACCTCTCTCTAACCTAGCCCATGTAACCACAAAATCCCCTCTTACCAAAACTATCAACACCCGTGCCCTCGCCCATACCACTCCGGCAAAGGCACAGTCCCAAAAAGCATGGCGCACAGTCTCCTCCCCGCCACAAGCAGCCCTTGGGCAGGTGGGGGATCGCGCCAAGCTATGCCGGTACATGGTGGACCGTACCGGCAGACACTTGTGGAGGCTCAACCAATTCAGGTCCTTGAGCCTGTTGTCCAGGCCCCGCGCCTGCACTCCCTCCCAGACCACTTCCGAGATGCCCGCTACAGGCGCAGGACTCCCTGCCTGCCTGACCTCCTCGTACAGGTGCCTGTGGTCTAAACCTACTCGGGCAACTTCAACCTCGGGGTGTGCACGCAACCACTTGGCCGCATGGCCAAAGTGCCACGGCAGCTGTTCCGCCCGAGGACCCGTGTTAGACCACACCATTACGCTTCTCGCTTGGTAGGAGAAGAACACCCGCAGGAGGTAACCGGACGGGTGTATCACCGGATGAGCCAGTTCTGTCAACACAAAGGACACAAAAATTGTGTCCAGCTTGAGGGGGATGTTGGGTACCCCCCTACCTCCCTCCCCGATGGGACAGAGCATGCGTGCCCTGGCGACCCACTCGTACCTGCCACCCCACATGAACTGAAACACGAGCCTCACTAGAGGCCTCCTCAGACAAGCCGGCAATGGGTAGATGTATGCCAAATACAAAAGAGATGGCAATACATCCACCTTTAGGACCAGGACCTTACCTATAAAAGACAAAGACCTAGCCTTCCACATCGCTAGCTTCCTCTGCACCACTGCGATCCTCATGTTCCAGTTCAGCGTCGCTGAGCCGGAGGTCTCAAAATGGACCCCGAGAATCCTCAGGGCCCCCTCACAGAGAGATAACCCCCCGGGCACATCCGTTCTACCGCGCCATCTTCCGAAAAACTTAACTGAAGACTTTGCATTGTTCAGAACCGCCCCCGACGCTCGGGTGAAATCCCCAATGATGGCAAGGGACCTTGTCAGGCACGAGTCCTTGCATAGCAGCAAGGAAGTGTCGTCGGCGTACTGCGTCATCTTAACACGCAGCCCACCGCTTCCAGGGATCAACAAGCCCTCCACCCCTGTGTCTGCCCTAATGGCAGCCCCCAGAGGCTCCATGTACAGAACGAAGAGGAGTGCCGAGAGCGGGCACCCCTGCCTGACCCCAGACGAGAGGTCAAAAACGTCACCCAAGTGACCGTTTACGCTTACTCGACACCCCGCTCCGACATATAATGTACGGATCCATCCTATATACTTCTCCCCAAACCCTAATCTACCTAATACCCTGAATAGAAAGGATCTATTCACGCGATCAAAGGCTTTCGCCTGATCTAGCGCTGCTACCATTAAAGGCAGACCTCTATCTTCAACCCAGGCGATGGAGTCCCTGATCAACTGAAGGTTCCATCTAATAGAGCGTCCCTCTACCCCGCACGTCTGATCCTCGTGGACGACGTAGGGAAGGGCTGTGCGCAACCGATCCGCTAAGACCTTTGCAAGCAACTTGTAGTCTACACACAGCATGGTCAATGGCCGCCAGTTGCCAAGGTCTGTTGCGTCCCCCTTCTTGTACAGAAGTGACAGCACACCAACAGCCATTGATCCCCCTGGGACCCCTGTCTCAAGGATGGCCTTCAAGACTTCGAGTACCACCGGTCCAAGTACACCCCAAAACTTGAGGTAAAACTCGGCTGGTAGACCATCCATCCCAGGCACCTTCCCTTTACCCATCCTCCTGAGGGCGCTCTCAACCTCCTCGAGGGAGATCTGGGCCTCCATCACATCTCTAATGTCCTCCGGCAACCGCCGGGACAAGTGTTCTAAAAACACATTTCCCTGCTCTACATCTATTTCCCTTTCCTTAAATAAACCTCGGAAATGCTCAGTTGTCACCCTGACCATCTCCTCTGGTTTACTTACTACACTACCATCTTCTTCTCTAACTCCATGCATTACCTTCCTACTCTGCCTGGCCCTAACCGACTTAAAGAACATAGCGGAACAAGTCTCATTATGTTCTAAAAAGCCACTATGTGCACGCTCCAGGAAAACTCGAGCCTTCTGCTCCTGCAGCTCCCTGAGCTGCGCCTTCAGGGCTGTGGATCTCGCCCAGTCAATCGACCCGCCGAGGTTGCCTGCCTCGTACTCGAGTTCGAGCAACCTTTGGATATGATCCACCTCCCTCCTTTCCTCCCTTTTTTCCTCTTACCATATCCTATAATAAAGGCCCTAATCCTTACCTTTACTAAATCCCACCACTCTAACACCCCCTCACACATGGGCCGGAGACCTTCAAGCCCCCGAAACACCCCTGTGACGGCATTGACAAAGACCTGCTCATCCAGTAAATCCCAATCTAGTTTCCAGTACCCCCTACCGAAGAGGCAGACTGGCGACCCCACCTGCAGGAGCACCCCGTCATGGTCCGAAAAGAAGACAGGCAACAGCCGCCCAGACAACCGACCCAAAGACCTAGATACAAAAATATAGTCGAGCCTCCGCGCAACCCCCCTGGAGTTGCGCCATGTGGGACCGACCATTGCCGGAGTTGTGTGCAGGCCACCATCAACCAGGCCATGGCAAGCCATTAGCCCGGTGATGGCGCCTGCACTACTGTCTCCCCCTATCCCCAAATCTATATTAAAATCACCTCCTATCACTAAGTGCCTATTTGTGACACACAGGGGCGCCAGACAGTCCACCATCTCCCTCCTGTCTGCCGCCACCTGTGGCCCATACACCCCAAATAACCTATATCTAATATCCCTATACGTGACATCTACCCCCAAAACTCTGCCCTGCATTACCACAAAAGTGCTCTCTACAATTATCTCCCTATTCCCAAACAATATCCCTACCCCCGTTGAGTGCACCCCTCCTATGCCCCACAACGAATCTCCCTTTACCCACTCCCTCCTAAACCTTTCAACATCCCCTCCATCCCTCAGGTGAACCTCCTGTAAAAAACAAACATTAAAGCCCACCCCCTCTAAAAAACTAAACACCGCCCTCCTCTTAACAAAATCCCTTAGACCCCTAACATTTAAACTAAACAAAATAAACATAGGATTATATTATAAAATAAACACCCTTAAATCCAATAATCAAAAAACTATAACTACAATCACAAAGAAAACAAAGAAACAGGAGGCTCACCCGATGCTCCCCTGGTCCATCACCTCTGGCAGGAGCATCCCCTCCTCCCCTGACGTCCCTCCGTCCTCCTCCATCATTCCACCCCAGGATGCGGGTAAGGTGTTAGGATTTGGAGTACCCTGTACCCCGGGTTCTCCGCCAACTCCCTCCCTGAAAGTTTCCGGGCCAGGGCTAGGGGGTCCCACCCCCCCAAAGAGGAGTTGGGAAGCCCCAGCCAAACAGCCCCGATCCACTTCCAGGGATTCACTCTCCCCCAAGTGCTGAGGGCCTGTGGCAAACAGCGAGGACAATGACCCCTTCCTCTCCCCCATCACTCGCTTACCCCCCCCCTCCCCTTCCACACCCCCCTCCCTCTCACTGCCTGTCGGTTCTCCCGCCCTTTTCCCTTTCTTTTTCCTTGGTGTAAGAGGCAGCGGGGAGACACCACCCCCTTTCCCCCCTAGCCCCTCCACCATTTCCCTCATCTCCTCCACTAGGAAGCTCGACCCCCACTCCCCCCTCTCCCCCCCATCCCCCCCCTCCCCCCCCCCTCCACAGCCCCTGTCACCGGCACCCCCTCCACTGTTTCTCTCTCTCGCTCCCCCACTCCCTTTCTTTCTTTCTTCTTCTTTCCTTTCACTTCTCCAGTGGCTTCCCCTCTTCTTTCTTCTACCGCTCCTTGCACCTCCTCTCTCTGTGCTTTCTTCCCCTCTTGACCCATGCCCTGGTCCAGAGACGTCCCTCCTCTTCCTCCCCCATCCCCTGCTCCTGTTCTCCCCCCAGCTGCAGACGCGTATGACCTGTGACGAACCGGGCACTCCCGCCACAGGTGTGCTGACGAGCCACACCCGTGGCACGCCTTGGGTTCGTCACACTCCCTCGCCTCGTGCTCAGCAGATCCACAAATTCTGCACTTTCTTATGCTGCACGAGGCGAGGATATGACCATAGGCCATACAGCGCCTGCAGAACGGGGGCTGACGTGCATAATACAACGTCCCCCTGTCAGCCCCCAGGGAGAACATCGCAGGAGGATGGAGGTATCCACCCTGTCCCTTTGGGTCCTCCCTTAGGAGTGCCTGGAAACATCTTCTCCCATTCCAGAACCCCAGGGAGTCCTTCAGGAGCCTTGCTGAGGAGACTTTGTCCATATACCGCCCCAGAAAGCCCCTCACGTCTTCGTCCTTTACATGCGGATTGTACATCGTTACTGTTACTACCCTGAAATTTGTCCTTGCCAGGCTAGTAACATCATAAAGGCACATAGGCCTTTCTCCTTCCACTGCTTTTACTTTCTTCAGTACTTCATCGTGTTTCTCTTCTGTGTATACAGTCACATCAAAAGCCCTCTCCATAGGGTTATTCTGTAGGCATAGGACATCCTTCACCGTCAATTTCAGGATTCCCATAAGGATGGATCTCCCAAATGTCTCTCTCCCAAACGGCTCAACCTCCTTTTCCCTCCACGCAAATCGCAACGTATTTGCCAATCCGACGCCCGGAACTGACCTTTTCTGGGTATTCTCCTCCATTTCTTCAAAAAAGCTCTCTTCAAAAGAAGCCAATGAAAAAAGAAAACGGGAAATATAAACCGTTTCCAAAAAGCGTAACAAAAATTCCTCCCTCCTGCCTTCCTTCGACCTTCTGACTCAGCGGGCTTTGGGGCACCTCGGTACCAAGCTTGATCTGAGCCAAAAGGCCGAGAAGCGATAACCCACAAATGGAACCCTGAAACCGCCGGACCCCCGGGGGTCTCGACAGACCTCAGCGGGTGGGTTGGCAAAAGCCAGCTCCTCTCTCCCTCCAACCCCCACTCAACCAACCAACCAACCAACCAACCACCGTTTCCCTGGCAACAAACAGGCAGGTGTTTTTTGGAAAAAGTCGCTAATGCGTCTTTAAGTCACTATCCTGGCCCATCTCTGTCAATTTCCCTTGAAACAAGATACCGGGCTCTGCAAGAAGCAAAGCCGCTCCAAAAATACGTTGAACTCGTAAGTGTTCCTCTCCACGGAAGTCTTTAGTAAAAGGCGAAAGGCTTGTGCGTAATGAAGAGAAACCAGAGTCATATGGAAGTCAAGAGGTCGGGGCCCGAGACACACTCTGTGCACTCTAGGCAGGGTTCCCGCGGGTGCTCCCGGAACCCACTCTTCCAAGTTTTCGAGGGCTGTCTGTGGATAAAAAGAAGGTCACAGTCACAGACACAGAGGCACAGAGAGACAGAGAGAGAGAGAGAGAGAGAGAGAGAGAGAGAGAGAGAGAGAGAGAGAGAGAGAGAGAGAGAGAGAGAGAGAGAGAGAGAGAGAGAGAGAGAGAGAGAGAGAGAGAGAGAGAGAGAGAGAGAGAGAGAGAGAGAGAGAGACACACACACACACAATCCTGGCCCCAATTCTTTTTTTTTTTTTTTTTTTTTTTTTTTTTAAGTAAAATGGCGGGAAACGGGGGACCCCATTGAAGAGCGCTTCGCCTTTCTTTCAGTTTGAATGTTTCTTTCCTTCTCTTCTTCTGCTAGCTAGCCAGCTAGCTAGCTAGCCAGCTGTTTACAGAGCTTTGTGAATTTGCATTTTTCCTTGACAACGGAAGAAAAGTGTTGCACCGTTCCCGGAGGTACTGCAATACCGGGTCGATGCGTGGAGCGGACGGAGCAAGCCCCATTTCCGACTCCCTGTTCGAAAAATCCATTTAATATGTAGTCCCCCGATGGGGGACGTATCAGATATTAAACTGATAAGAACAGATTTTTTTTTTTTTTTTTTTTTTTTTTTTTTTGAAAAATAATTTATTACCATCTATGCCATTCATACTTTACAAAATCATATTTACAAAAACACCAAACAAAAACAAACCTCAGGGGAGCATCATCCCTCCCCGTCATTCCTAACCTCTACCTTTCCCTATCTCTCCGCTCCTAATCTATCCCCTTATAAATCTCAATCTAAAACCCCCAGCCCTAAACCCCCTTTCCATCTCTCCCGTGCCGCATGTTTCCCCCACTTCCTCTCCTCCCTCTTCATCCTACCTCTTAAATCTCCTTCCACCCTCCTAAATATCCCTTCCACCCCCCAATCTCTCCCTGTCTTTACCAAATTCTGCCTGGCTTCCCACAGCCCCCGTTTAAAGAGGCTTATGAGAAGCCAGAGCAGAAATCTATCCCTATCTGTACCCCTCGCTCTCCCTACACCTCTCTCTAACCTAGCCCATGTAACCACAAAATCCCCTCTTACCAAAACTATCAACACCCGTGCCCTCGCCCATACCACTCCGGCAAAGGCACAGTCCCAAAAAGCATGGCGCACAGTCTCCTCCCCGCCACAAGCAGCCCTTGGGCAGGTGGGGGATCGCGCCAAGCTATGCCGGTACATGGTGGACCGTACCGGCAGACACTTGTGGAGGCTCAACCAATTCAGGTCCTTGAGCCTGTTGTCCAGGCCCCGCGCCTGCACTCCCTCCCAGACCACTTCCGAGATGCCCGCTACAGGCGCAGGACTCCCTGCCTGCCTGACCTCCTCGTACAGGTGCCTGTGGTCTAAACCTACTCGGGCAACTTCAACCTCGGGGTGTGCACGCAACCACTTGGCCGCATGGCCAAAGTGCCACGGCAGCTGTTCCGCCCGAGGACCCGTGTTAGACCACACCATTACGCTTCTCGCTTGGTAGGAGAAGAACACCCGCAGGAGGTAACCGGACGGGTGTATCACCGGATGAGCCAGTTCTGTCAACACAAAGGACACAAAAATTGTGTCCAGCTTGAGGGGGATGTTGGGTACCCCCCTACCTCCCTCCCCGATGGGACAGAGCATGCGTGCCCTGGCGACCCACTCGTACCTGCCACCCCACATGAACTGAAACACGAGCCTCACTAGAGGCCTCCTCAGACAAGCCGGCAATGGGTAGATGTATGCCAAATACAAAAGAGATGGCAATACATCCACCTTTAGGACCAGGACCTTACCTATAAAAGACAAAGACCTAGCCTTCCACATCGCTAGCTTCCTCTGCACCACTGCGATCCTCATGTTCCAGTTCAGCGTCGCTGAGCCGGAGGTCTCAAAATGGACCCCGAGAATCCTCAGGGCCCCCTCACAGAGAGATAACCCCCCGGGCACATCCGTTCTACCGCGCCATCTTCCGAAAAACTTAACTGAAGACTTTGCATTGTTCAGAACCGCCCCCGACGCTCGGGTGAAATCCCCAATGATGGCAAGGGACCTTGTCAGGCACGAGTCCTTGCATAGCAGCAAGGAAGTGTCGTCGGCGTACTGCGTCATCTTAACACGCAGCCCACCGCTTCCAGGGATCAACAAGCCCTCCACCCCTGTGTCTGCCCTAATGGCAGCCCCCAGAGGCTCCATGTACAGAACGAAGAGGAGTGCCGAGAGCGGGCACCCCTGCCTGACCCCAGACGAGAGGTCAAAAACGTCACCCAAGTGACCGTTTACGCTTACTCGACACCCCGCTCCGACATATAATGTACGGATCCATCCTATATACTTCTCCCCAAACCCTAATCTACCTAATACCCTGAATAGAAAGGATCTATTCACGCGATCAAAGGCTTTCGCCTGATCTAGCGCTGCTACCATTAAAGGCAGACCTCTATCTTCAACCCAGGCGATGGAGTCCCTGATCAACTGAAGGTTCCATCTAATAGAGCGTCCCTCTACCCCGCACGTCTGATCCTCGTGGACGACGTAGGGAAGGGCTGTGCGCAACCGATCCGCTAAGACCTTTGCAAGCAACTTGTAGTCTACACACAGCATGGTCAATGGCCGCCAGTTGCCAAGGTCTGTTGCGTCCCCCTTCTTGTACAGAAGTGACAGCACACCAACAGCCATTGATCCCCCTGGGACCCCTGTCTCAAGGATGGCCTTCAAGACTTCGAGTACCACCGGTCCAAGTACACCCCAAAACTTGAGGTAAAACTCGGCTGGTAGACCATCCATCCCAGGCACCTTCCCTTTACCCATCCTCCTGAGGGCGCTCTCAACCTCCTCGAGGGAGATCTGGGCCTCCATCACATCTCTAATGTCCTCCGGCAACCGCCGGGACAAGTGTTCTAAAAACACATTTCCCTGCTCTACATCTATTTCCCTTTCCTTAAATAAACCTCGGAAATGCTCAGTTGTCACCCTGACCATCTCCTCTGGTTTACTTACTACACTACCATCTTCTTCTCTAACTCCATGCATTACCTTCCTACTCTGCCTGGCCCTAACCGACTTAAAGAACATAGCGGAACAAGTCTCATTATGTTCTAAAAAGCCACTATGTGCACGCTCCAGGAAAACTCGAGCCTTCTGCTCCTGCAGCTCCCTGAGCTGCGCCTTCAGGGCTGTGGATCTCGCCCAGTCAATCGACCCGCCGAGGTTGCCTGCCTCGTACTCGAGTTCGAGCAACCTTTGGATATGATCCACCTCCCTCCTTTCCTCCCTTTTTTCCTCTTACCATATCCTATAATAAAGGCCCTAATCCTTACCTTTACTAAATCCCACCACTCTAACACCCCCTCACACATGGGCCGGAGACCTTCAAGCCCCCGAAACACCCCTGTGACGGCATTGACAAAGACCTGCTCATCCAGTAAATCCCAATCTAGTTTCCAGTACCCCCTACCGAAGAGGCAGACTGGCGACCCCACCTGCAGGAGCACCCCGTCATGGTCCGAAAAGAAGACAGGCAACAGCCGCCCAGACAACCGACCCAAAGACCTAGATACAAAAATATAGTCGAGCCTCCGCGCAACCCCCCTGGAGTTGCGCCATGTGGGACCGACCATTGCCGGAGTTGTGTGCAGGCCACCATCAACCAGGCCATGGCAAGCCATTAGCCCGGTGATGGCGCCTGCACTACTGTCTCCCCCTATCCCCAAATCTATATTAAAATCACCTCCTATCACTAAGTGCCTATTTGTGACACACAGGGGCGCCAGACAGTCCACCATCTCCCTCCTGTCTGCCGCCACCTGTGGCCCATACACCCCAAATAACCTATATCTAATATCCCTATACGTGACATCTACCCCCAAAACTCTGCCCTGCATTACCACAAAAGTGCTCTCTACAATTATCTCCCTATTCCCAAACAATATCCCTACCCCCGTTGAGTGCACCCCTCCTATGCCCCACAACGAATCTCCCTTTACCCACTCCCTCCTAAACCTTTCAACATCCCCTCCATCCCTCAGGTGAACCTCCTGTAAAAAACAAACATTAAAGCCCACCCCCTCTAAAAAACTAAACACCGCCCTCCTCTTAACAAAATCCCTTAGACCCCTAACATTTAAACTAAACAAAATAAACATAGGATTATATTATAAAATAAACACCCTTAAATCCAATAATCAAAAAACTATAACTACAATCACAAAGAAAACAAAGAAACAGGAGGCTCACCCGATGCTCCCCTGGTCCATCACCTCTGGCAGGAGCATCCCCTCCTCCCCTGACGTCCCTCCGTCCTCCTCCATCATTCCACCCCAGGATGCGGGTAAGGTGTTAGGATTTGGAGTACCCTGTACCCCGGGTTCTCCGCCAACTCCCTCCCTGAAAGTTTCCGGGCCAGGGCTAGGGGGTCCCACCCCCCCAAAGAGGAGTTGGGAAGCCCCAGCCAAACAGCCCCGATCCACTTCCAGGGATTCACTCTCCCCCAAGTGCTGAGGGCCTGTGGCAAACAGCGAGGACAATGACCCCTTCCTCTCCCCCATCACTCGCTTACCCCCCCCCTCCCCTTCCACACCCCCCTCCCTCTCACTGCCTGTCGGTTCTCCCGCCCTTTTCCCTTTCTTTTTCCTTGGTGTAAGAGGCAGCGGGGAGACACCACCCCCTTTCCCCCCTAGCCCCTCCACCATTTCCCTCATCTCCTCCACTAGGAAGCTCGACCCCCACTCCCCCCTCTCCCCCCCATCCCCCCCCTCCCCCCCCCCCTCCACAGCCCCTGTCACCGGCACCCCCTCCACTGTTTCTCTCTCTCGCTCCCCCACTCCCTTTCTTTCTTTCTTCTTCTTTCCTTTCACTTCTCCAGTGGCTTCCCCTCTTCTTTCTTCTACCGCTCCTTGCACCTCCTCTCTCTGTGCTTTCTTCCCCTCTTGACCCATGCCCTGGTCCAGAGACGTCCCTCCTCTTCCTCCCCCATCCCCTGCTCCTGTTCTCCCCCCAGCTGCA
The DNA here is from genome assembly GCF_045791955.1 of Oncorhynchus clarkii lewisi. Taxonomy (NCBI): domain Eukaryota; kingdom Metazoa; phylum Chordata; class Actinopteri; order Salmoniformes; family Salmonidae; genus Oncorhynchus; species Oncorhynchus clarkii. The sequence continues at coordinate 26,718 of NW_027258735.1, read as the reverse complement.
GACGCGTATGACCTGTGACGAACCGGGCACTCCCGCCACAGGTGTGCTGACGAGCCACACCCGTGGCACGCCTTGGGTTCGTCACACTCCCTCGCCTCGTGCTCAGCAGATCCACAAATTCTGCACTTTCTTATGCTGCACGAGGCGAGGATATGACCATAGGCCATACAGCGCCTGCAGAACGGGGGCTGACGTGCATAATACAACGTCCCCCTGTCAGCCCCCAGGGAGAACATCGCAGGAGGATGGAGGTATCCACCCTGTCCCTTTGGGTCCTCCCTTAGGAGTGCCTGGAAACATCTTCTCCCATTCCAGAACCCCAGGGAGTCCTTCAGGAGCCTTGCTGAGGAGACTTTGTCCATATACCGCCCCAGAAAGCCCCTCACGTCTTCGTCCTTTACATGCGGATTGTACATCGTTACTGTTACTACCCTGAAATTTGTCCTTGCCAGGCTAGTAACATCATAAAGGCACATAGGCCTTTCTCCTTCCACTGCTTTTACTTTCTTCAGTACTTCATCGTGTTTCTCTTCTGTGTATACAGTCACATCAAAAGCCCTCTCCATAGGGTTATTCTGTAGGCATAGGACATCCTTCACCGTCAATTTCAGGATTCCCATAAGGATGGATCTCCCAAATGTCTCTCTCCCAAACGGCTCAACCTCCTTTTCCCTCCACGCAAATCGCAACGTATTTGCCAATCCGACGCCCGGAACTGACCTTTTCTGGGTATTCTCCTCCATTTCTTCAAAAAAGCTCTCTTCAAAAGAAGCCAATGAAAAAAGAAAACGGGAAATATAAACCGTTTCCAAAAAGCGTAACAAAAATTCCTCCCTCCTGCCTTCCTTCGACCTTCTGACTCAGCGGGCTTTGGGGCACCTCGGTACCAAGCTTGATCTGAGCCAAAAGGCCGAGAAGCGATAACCCACAAATGGAACCCTGAAACCGCCGGACCCCCGGGGGTCTCGACAGACCTCAGCGGGTGGGTTGGCAAAAGCCAGCTCCTCTCTCCCTCCAACCCCCACTCAACCAACCAACCAACCAACCAACCACCGTTTCCCTGGCAACAAACAGGCAGGTGTTTTTTGGAAAAAGTCGCTAATGCGTCTTTAAGTCACTATCCTGGCCCATCTCTGTCAATTTCCCTTGAAACAAGATACCGGGCTCTGCAAGAAGCAAAGCCGCTCCAAAAATACGTTGAACTCGTAAGTGTTCCTCTCCACGGAAGTCTTTAGTAAAAGGCGAAAGGCTTGTGCGTAATGAAGAGAAACCAGAGTCATATGGAAGTCAAGAGGTCGGGGCCCGAGACACACTCTGTGCACTCTAGGCAGGGTTCCCGCGGGTGCTCCCGGAACCCACTCTTCCAAGTTTTCGAGGGCTGTCTGTGGATAAAAAGAAGGTCACAGACACAGAGGCACAGAGAGACAGAGAGAGAGAGAGAGCGAGAGAGAGAGAGAGAGAGAGAGAGAGAGAGAGAGAGAGAGAGAGAGAGAGAGAGAGAGAGAGAGAGAGAGAGAGACACACACACACACACAATCCTGGCCCCAATTCTTTTTTTTTTTTATTTTATTTTTTTTTTTTAAGTAAAATGGCGGGAAACGGGGGACCCCATTGAAGAGCGCTTCGCCTTTCTTTCAGTTTGAATGTTTCTTTCCTTCTCTTCTTCTGCTAGCTAGCCAGCTAGCTAGCTAGCCAGCTGTTTACAGAGCTTTGTGAATTTGCATTTTTCCTTGACAACGGAAGAAAAGTGTTGCACCGTTCCCGGAGGTACTGCAATACCGGGTCGATGCGTGGAGCGGACGGAGCAAGCCCCATTTCCGACTCCCTGTTCGAAAAATCCATTTAATATGTAGTCCCCCGATGGGGGACGTATCAGATATTAAACTGATAAGAACAGATTTTTTTTTTTTTTTTTACAAAAAATAATTTATTTACACTCAATACCATTCATACTTTACAAACCATAATTCTCACTCATTCTTAATTCACTATTTACAAAACCAAATCACCAAACACCCAAACAAAAACAAACCTCAGGGGAGCATCGTCCCTCCCCGTCATACCTAACCAATACCTAACCCTTCCCTATCTTCCCTTCCCTAATCTATCCCCTTACAAACCTCACTCTAACACTCCCAGCCCTAATCCCCCCTTCCACCTCTCCCGTGCCGCATGCTGCCCCCACTTTATCTCCTCCCTCTTCATCCTCCCCCTCACATCACCTTCCACCCTCCTCACTATCCCTTCCACCCCCCAATCTCTCCCTGTCTTAACTAAATTCTGCCTGGCTTCCCACAGCCCCCTTTTAAAGAGACTCATGAGAAGCCAGAGCAGAAACCTGTCCCTTTCCGTTCCCCTCGCTCTCCCTACGCCTCGCTCTAACCTAGCCCAAGTCAGCAAAAAATCGCTCCTAACCATACCTAGCAACACCCGTGCCCTAGCCCAGACTAGTCCGGCAAAGGCACAGTCCCAGAAGGCATGGCGCACAGTCTCCTCCCTGCCACAAGCAGATCTTGGACAGGTGGAGGATCGCGACAAACTATGCCGGTACATGATGGAACGTACCGGCAAGCACTTATGGAGGCTCAACCAATTCAGGTCCTTGAGCCTGTTGTCCAGGCCCCGCGCCTGCACTCCCTCCCAGACCACTGACGAGATGCCCGCTACAGGCGCAGGACTCCCTGCCTGCCTGACCTCCTCGTACAGGTGCCTGTGATCTAAACCTACTCGGGCAACTTCAACCTCGGGGTGCGCACGCAGCCACTTGGCCGCATGGCCAAAGTGCCACGGCAGCTGTTCCGCCCGAGGACCCGCGTTAGACCACACCATTACGCTTCTCGCCTGATACGAGAAGAACACCCGCAGGAGGTAACCGGACGGGTGTATAACTGGCTGAGCAAGCTCCGTCAACAAGAAAGAAACAAAAATTGCGTCCAGCTTGAGGGGGAGATGTGGTACCCCCCTACCTCCCTCCCCGATGGGACAGAGCATGCGCGCCCTGGCGACCCACTCGTACCTGCCACCCCACATGAACTGAAACACAAGCCTCACTAGAGGCCTCCTCAGACAAGCTGGCAATGGGTAGATGTACGCCAAGTACAAAAGAGATGGCAATACATCCACCTTTAGGACCAGGACCTTACCTATAAAGGACAAAGACCTGGCCTTCCACATTGTCAACTTCTTCTGTACCACTGCAATACCCATGTTCCAGTTCAGCGTCGCTGAGCCAGAGGTCTCAAAATGGACCCCGAGAATCCTCAGGGCCCCCTCACAGAGAGATAACCCCCCGGGCACATCCGTCCTACCGCGCCATCTTCCGAAAAACTTAACGGAAGACTTTGCATGATTCAGAACCGCCCCCGACGCTTGGGTGAAATCCCCAATGATGGCAAGAGACCTTGTCAGGCACGAGTCCTTGCACAACAGCAAGGAAGTGTCGTCGGCGTACTGCGTCATCTTAACACGCAGCCCACCGCTCCCAGGGATCAACAAGCCCTCCACCCCTGTGTCTGCCCTAATGGCAGCCCCCAGAGGCTCCATGTACAGTACGAAGAGGAGGGCCGAGAGTGGGCATCCCTGCCTGACCCCAGACGAGAGGTCAAAAACGTCACCTAAGTGACTATTTACACTAACTCGGCACCCCGCTCCGACATATAATGTACGGATCCATCCTATAAACTTCTCCCCAAATCCTAATCTACCTAATACCCTGAATAGAAAGGATCTATTCACGCGATCAAAGGCTTTCGCCTGATCTAGCGCTGCTACCATTAAAGGCAGCCCTCTATCTTCAACCCAGGCGATGGAGTCCCTAATCAACTGTAGGTTCCATCTTATAGAGCGGCCCTCTACCCCGCACGTCTGATCCTCATGGACGACGTAGGGAAGGGCTGTGCGCAACCGGTCTGCTAAAACCTTTGCAAGAATCTTGTAATCTACGCACAGCATGGTCAACGGCCGCCAGTTGCCAAGGTCAGTTGCTTCCCCCTTCTTATAAAGAAGTGACAGCACACCAACAGCCATTGATCCCCCCGGGACCCCCGTCTCAAGGATGGCCTTCAAGACTTCGAGGACCACTGGTCCAAGTATACCCCAAAACTTGAGGTAAAACTCAGCCGGCAGCCCATCCATCCCAGGCACCTTCCCTTTACCCATCCTCCTAAGAGCGCTCTCAACCTCTTCTAGTGAGATCTGGGCCTCCATCACGTCTCTAATGTCCTCCGGCAACCGCCGGGACAAGTGTTCTAAAAACACGTTTCCCTGCTCTACATCTATTTCCCTTTCCTTAAATAAACCTCGGAAATGATCAGTTGTCACCCTGACCATTTCCTCTGGTTTACTTACTATACTACCATTTTCTTCCCTAACGCCATGCATTACCCTCCTACTCTGCCTGGCCCTAACCGACTTAAAGAACATAGCGGAACAAGTCTCATTATGTTCTAGAAAGCCACTATGCGCACGCTCCAGGAAAGCTCGAGCCTTCTGCTCCTGCAGCTCCCTGAGCTGCGCCTTCAGGGCTGTGAATCTCTCCCAGTCAATCGACCCGCCGAGATTGCCCGCCTCGTACTCAAGTTCAATTAACCTTTGGATACGATCCACCTCCCTCCTTTCCTCCCTTTTTTTCCTTTTACAATATCCTATTATAAAAGCTCTAATCCTCACCTTCACTAAATCCCACCACTCTAACACCCCCTCGCACATGGACCGGAGGCCGTCAAGCCTCCGAAAGAAACAAAAAAATGCGTCAACGAAAGCCTGCTCCTCCAGTATATCCCGATCTAGCTTCCAGTACCCCCTACCGAAGAGGCAGACTGGCGACCCCACCTGCAGGAACACCCCGTCGTGATCCGTGAAGAACACAGGCACCAGGCGCCCAGACAACTGACCCAAAGACCTGGATATAAAAATGTAGTCGAGCCTCCGCGCAACCCCCCTGGAGTTGCGCCATGTAGGACCGACCATTGCCGGAGTAGTATGCAGGCCACCATCAACCAGACCATGGCAAGCCATTAGCCCGGTGATTGCGCCTGCACTACTATCACCACCTACCCCTAAATCTATATTAAAGTCCCCTCCTATCACCAAGTGCCTATTTGTGACACACAGGGGCGCCAGACAGTCCACCATCTCCCTTCTGTCTGCCGCCACCTGTGGCCCATATACCCCAATTAACCTATACCTAGCTTCTCTATACACTACATCTATCCCCAATACTCTACCCTGCATTATAACAAAAGTGCTCTCTACCTTAACTTCTTTATTCCCACACAAAATTCCTACTCCTGTTGAGTGCACCCCTCCTATGCCCCAAAAAGATTTCCCCTTATCCCACTCCCTCCTAAATCTACACACATCCCCACCATCCCTCAGGTGAACCTCCTGTAAAAAACAAAAATCAAACCCCACACCCTCTAAAAAATTAAACACCGCCCTCCTTTTAACTACATCCCTCAACCCCCTTACATTTAAACTAAACAATTTAACAGCAATATTCATTTATAAACAAAATATATATTTACAAACAAACAAAACCCTCAACAAATAACCCCAAACCAAACAAAAAACAGGAGACTCACCCGATGCTCCCCTGGTCCATCTCCACCGGCGGGGACGCCCTCTCCACTCCTGACGCCCCCCCGTCCTCCTCCATCTCTCCGACCCAGGATGCAGGCAGTGTGTTAGGCCGAGTGCCCTGCATCCTGGGTTCCCCACCACCATCCTCCTCCCCCCCCTCCCTGTATGCCTCAGGGCTGAGTGTAGGGGACCCCATCTCCTCAAACAGGAGCTGGGATCCCTCTATCAAACAGCCCACAGACCCCTCACTGGAGTCATCCACCAAAATGTAAGGGGATGAGGCAAACAGGGAGGCCAATGTACCCCCCTCTCCCCCCCCCGCCACTCTCTTAGCCCCCCCCTCCCCCTCCCCACCCCCCTCCCTCTCACTTCCTGCCAAGCTCCCCCTCTTCATCCCTTTCTTCTTTGGTGAAGAAGGTAGCGGGGAGACACAACGTCCATTCCCCGCTAACTCCTCCACCAAATCCCTCATTTCTTCCTCTAGGAAGCCTGGCAGGCTGTCCCCCCACTCCCTCCCTCCATCTCCCCCTCCCACCCCCTCCCCTCCCACCTCCACACCCCCCTCCGTCCTCTTCACTGTCACCGTTCCCTCTTCCACTCCATCTCGTACCACTGTCCCCTTCTCCCTCTTCTCCGCTCCTTTACGTTCTTCCGCCTTCTTTTCCTTCTCCTCTTCTTTTCCCTTCTTTCCTTCTTCCCGCCTCTTTCTTCTCATCTCTTCCTTCTTTCCATCCTCTTCCTGCTTCTTTTCCCCTGTGCCATCCGTACAATCCGCACGCGTCCTTTCTTTCCTCCCCCCATCCCCCGCTCCCCCCCCAGCTGCAGACGCGTATGACCTGTGACGAGCCGGGCAATCCCGCCACAGGTGTGCTTTCGAGCCACACCCGTGGCAAGCCTTGGGCTCGTCACATTCCCTGGCCTCGTGCTCCTCCGACCCACAGAATCGACACTTCTTGGTGCTGCACGAGGCCAGGATATGGCCGTAGGCCATACAACGCCTGCAGAACGGGGGCTGACGTGCATAGTATAGTGTTCCCCTGTCAGCCCCCAGGGAGAACATCGCCGGAGGATGGAGGTAGCCATCCACACTCTTCGGGGACTCCCTGAGTAACGCCTGGAACCCTCTCCTCCCGTTCCAGAAACCCAGGGAGTCCCTGAGGTACCTCGCTGAGGAGACATTGTCCATGTACCTCCCCAGAAAGGCCCTCACTTCTTCATCCTTCACATGCGGATTATACATGTTTACGGTGACCACCCTGAAGTTGTTCCTTGCCAGGCTGGTCACCGCATAATGGCACAGGGGTCCTTCTTTTTTTCCTTCCTTTGCCCTCTTCATCACTCCATCATGTCCTTCTTCTGAATGAAAAGTCACGTCAAAAGCTTTCTCGTTAGGGTTCCCTTGCAGACACATGACATCCTTCACTTTTAGTCCAAGGCACCCCATCAGAATATTTCTTCCAAATGTCTCCCTCCCCCATTCCACCAACTCCTTGTCTGTCCAGGCAAACCTCACCGTGTTCACTAAACCGATCCCTGGTACCGACTTGCTGGGTCTTTGCTGCTCCATTTTTCAAACACGAAAAAAAGGCTCTCTTCCAAAAAGAAGCCAAAATACAAAGAAGAAAATCGGAAAAAAAAGGATCAACCGACTCCCTTAAGGGAAACAACCCAAAACTTCTCCCTCTCCTATCTATCCTACCTTCGACCTTTTGACTCAGCGGGCTTTGGGGCACCTCAGTACCAAGCTTGATCTGAGCCAAAAGGCCGAGAAGCGATAACCCACAAATGGAACCCTGAAACCGCCGGACCCCCGGGGGTCTCGACAGACCTCAGCGGGTGGGTTGGCAAAAGCCAGCTCCTCTCTCCCTCCAACCCCCACTCAACCAACCAACCAACCAACCAACCACCGTTTCCCTGGCAACAAACAGGCAGGTGTTTTTTGGAAAAAGTCGCTAATGCGTCTTTAAGTCACTATCCTGGCCCATCTCTGTCAATTTCCCTTGAAACAAGATACCGGGCTCTGCAAGAAGCAAAGCCGCTCCAAAAATACGTTGAACTCGTAAGTGTTCCTCTCCACGGAAGTCTTTAGTAAAAGGCGAAAGGCTTGTGCGTAATGAAGAGAAACCAGAGTCATATGGAAGTCAAGAGGTCGGGGCCCGAGACACACTCTGTGCACTCTAGGCAGGGTTCCCGCGGGTGCTCCCGGAACCCACTCTTCCAAGTTTTCGAGGGCTGTCTGTGGATAAAAAGAAGGTCACAGACACAGAGGCACAGAGAGACAGAGAGAGAGAGAGAGCGAGAGAGAGAGAGAGAGAGAGAGAGAGAGAGAGAGAGAGAGAGAGAGAGAGAGAGAGAGAGAGAGAGAGAGAGAGAGAGAGAGACACACACACACACAATCCTGGCCCCAATTCTTTTTTTTTTATTTTTTTTATTTTTTTTTTAAGTAAAATGGCGGGAAACGGGGGACCCCATTGAAGAGCGCTTCGCCTTTCTTTCAGTTTGAATGTTTCTTTCCTTCTCTTCTTCTGCTAGCTAGCCAGCTAGCTAGCTAGCCAGCTGTTTACAGAGCTTTGTGAATTTGCATTTTTCCTTGACAACGGAAGAAAAGTGTTGCACCGTTCCCGGAGGTACTGCAATACCGGGTCGATGCGTGGAGCGGACGGAGCAAGCCCCATTTCCGACTCCCTGTTCGAAAAATCCATTTAATATGTAGTCCCCCGATGGGGGACGTATCAGATATTAAACTGATAAGAACAGATTTTTTTTTTTTTACAAAATATTTTTATTACTTTCCAAAAACCAAACAATAATCTTCCAAACTTCAGTCAACTTAAATTACTTTCCAACAACCAAACAATAATCTTCCAAACTTCAGTCAACTTAAATATACAATCCCACCACACTACCACTAATCATTCCAATACTAATTGATTTTAGCCAACTCCCAAAACCAATAACCAATGACCTACAAACTACCAATATACACCACCATATTACAGCAATTTCTCACCCAGTGCCCCCCTTCGCTATCTTGTCTGACTGTGACCTTACATCACTCCCATCTCCCACCATCCCCCCTCCCCTGAACACAGCAACAGCACCCGGCACATTCCCCACCCTCAGGTCCATCACCCCCCCCTCTTCCGGACTCCGCTCCGGGGACATCGCATCCACAAATAAATAGTCAGACTCTCCCTCCATCATCCAGGTTTGAGCCATACCCGGGAGGTCAAGCTCAGCGAGGGGTTTAAAAGAGGATGGAGACGGAGCCCACGAGGGCCCCGCTACCTCCCCGTCCCCCCGTTCTGCCCCCCCCCCCTTCTTTCCACCCTTCCTCCTTACCGCCTTTTTTGGCCTCTTGCAAGGGGGGATATTTCCCCACGGGTTTTGGAAAGTTGCGTCACACACCGTGCCTTCCTTTTCCTTTGCTAATCCCCTTTCCTTCTCTATCAAACTCCTCACCATCTCTCTCAACTCCTCCATCCTTTTCTTCCCCACTATATTGCCCCCCCCCACCCAATCGCCCTTCCAGTTCCTTCTCCATCTTGTCCTCCACCTCCTTCGTCTCCGCTGTTTTTTCCTCTGTGCTCTCCACTCTCACTGTCTCCTCACTCTCCTCCATCCTCGTTGCCGTCTTC
>NW_027258735.1:7500-10000 GCF_045791955.1 Oncorhynchus clarkii lewisi | reverse complement strand
AACCAATGACCTACAAACTACCAATATACACCACCATATTACAGCAATTTCTCACCCAGTGCCCCCCTTCGCTATCTTGTCTGACTGTGACCTTACATCACTCCCATCTCCCACCATCCCCCCTCCCCTGAACACAGCAACAGCACCCGGCACATTCCCCACCCTCAGGTCCATCACCCCCCCCTCTTCCGGACTCCGCTCCGGGGACATCGCATCCACAAATAAATAGTCAGACTCTCCCTCCATCATCCAGGTTTGAGCCATACCCGGGAGGTCAAGCTCAGCGAGGGGTTTAAAAGAGGATGGAGACGGAGCCCACGAGGGCCCCGCTACCTCCCCGTCCCCCCGTTCTGCCCCCCCCCCCTTCTTTCCACCCTTCCTCCTTACCGCCTTTTTTGGCCTCTTGCAAGGGGGGATATTTCCCCACGGGTTTTGGAAAGTTGCGTCACACACCGTGCCTTCCTTTTCCTTTGCTAATCCCCTTTCCTTCTCTATCAAACTCCTCACCATCTCTCTCAACTCCTCCATCCTTTTCTTCCCCACTATATTGCCCCCCCCCACCCAATCGCCCTTCCAGTTCCTTCTCCATCTTGTCCTCCACCTCCTTCGTCTCCGCTGTTTTTTCCTCTGTGCTCTCCACTCTCACTGTCTCCTCACTCTCCTCCATCCTCGTTGCCGTCTTCTTCTTCTTCTTTTTCTTTTCCTTTTCTCCTTCAACCTCCTTCCCAACCTCTATTCCGACTCCTTCTCCTTCCATCCCGGCCACCTCTTCTTCTGTCCCGACCACCTCTTCTTCCATCCCGTCCTCTTTCTCTGTCCCAGCTCTCTTCTCCTCTTTTTCTCCTCCACCCTCCGACTCCTTCTGTGCCGTCCTTCCACCCCCATCTTCCGGCTCCTCTCTTCCTCGTCTTCCTCCATCCTCCGCTCTCGCTCCCCCCCCAGCTGCAGACGAGTATGACCTCCGCCGAGCCGGGCAATCCCGCCACAGGTGTGCTTCCGAGCCACACCCGTGGCATTTCTTCGGCTCGGCGCAATCCCTCGCCTCGTGCTCAGCCGATCCACAGTATCTGCACCTCCTCGTGCTGCACGAGGCGAGTGTGTGGCCGTAGGCCATACATCGCCCGCAGAACGGAGGCTGACGGGCATAGTGTAACGTCCCCCTGTCAGCCCCCAGGGAGAACAACGCTGGAGGATGGAGGTAGCCATCCATCCCCTTCGGGTCCTCTCTGAGGAGAGCCTGGAAGCATCTCCTCCCATTCCAAAAGCCCAAGGAATCCTTTATGTGCCTTGCTGAGGAGACGCCATCCAGGTATCTCCCCAGAAAGGCCCTCACCTCCTCATCTTTCACATGAGGGTTGTATACGTTCACTGTGACCAGCCTGAAATTGGTTTTGGCCAGGCTAGTCACCTCGTAATGGCACAGGGGTCTCTCCTTGCCCATCTCTCTCGCCCTTTTCATTACCTCCTCGTGCTTCTCATCTTTGTGGAACGTCACCTCGAAAGCACTCTCCCTCGGATTGTCCTGAAGGCACAAGACATCCATCACCTCCACTTTCAAGGTCGTCATTAAAACGTTTCTCCCGAACGTCTCCCTCCCGAACTGTTCCAACTCCTTCTCTCTCCAGGCAAACCTCACTGTGTTTGCCAAACCGACCACCGGAACCGACCTGTGCTGTGCACTTTTCTCCATTTTTCTCACTTTTCCCTCTCTTAAATGAAGAGAAACCGAAACCAACAATTTCCTCCCTCCGGCCTTCCTTCGACCTCTTGGCTCAGGGGCTCTAGGACACCTCGGTGTCAAGCTTGTACTGAGCCAAAAGGCCGAGAAGCGATAACCCACAAATGGAACCCTGAAACCGCCGGACCCCCGGGGGTCTCGACAGACCTCAGCGGGTGGGTTGGCAAAAGCCAGCTCCTCTCTCCCTCCAACCCCCACTCAACCAACCAACCAACCAACCAACCACCGTTTCCCTGGCAACAAACAGGCAGGTGTTTTTTGGAAAAAGTCGCTAATGCGTCTTTAAGTCACTATCCTGGCCCATCTCTGTCAATTTCCCTTGAAACAAGATACCGGGCTCTGCAAGAAGCAAAGCCGCTCCAAAAATACGTTGAACTCGTAAGTGTTCCTCTCCACGGAAGTCTTTAGTAAAAGGCGAAAGGCTTGTGCGTAATGAAGAGAAACCAGAGTCATATGGAAGTCAAGAGGTCGGGGCCCGAGACACACTCTGTGCACTCTAGGCAGGGTTCCCGCGGGTGCTCCCGGAACCCACTCTTCCAAGTTTTCGAGGGCTGTCTGTGGATAAAAAGAAGGTCACAGACACAGAGGCACAGAGAGACAGAGAGAGAGAGAGAGCGAGAGAGAGAGAGAGAGAGAGAGAGAGAGAGAGAGAGAGAGAGAGAGAGAGAGAGAGAGAGAGAGAGAGAGAGAGAGAGAGAGAGAGAGAGAGAGAGAGAGAGAGACACACACACACACAATCCTGGCCCCAATTCTTTTTTTTTT
>NW_027258735.1:0-5000 GCF_045791955.1 Oncorhynchus clarkii lewisi | reverse complement strand
TCAACTTAAATTACTTTCCAACAACCAAACAATAATCTTCCAAACTTCAGTCAACTTAAATATACAATCCCACCACACTACCACTAATCATTCCAATACTAATTGATTTTAGCCAACTCCCAAAACCAATAACCAATGACCTACAAACTACCAATATACACCACCATATTACAGCAATTTCTCACCCAGTGCCCCCCTTCGCTATCTTGTCTGACTGTGACCTTACATCACTCCCATCTCCCACCATCCCCCCTCCCCTGAACACAGCAACAGCACCCGGCACATTCCCCACCCTCAGGTCCATCACCCCCCCCTCTTCCGGACTCCGCTCCGGGGACATCGCATCCACAAATAAATAGTCAGACTCTCCCTCCATCATCCAGGTTTGAGCCATACCCGGGAGGTCAAGCTCAGCGAGGGGTTTAAAAGAGGATGGAGACGGAGCCCACGAGGGCCCCGCTACCTCCCCGTCCCCCCGTTCTGCCCCCCCCCCTTCTTTCCACCCTTCCTCCTTACCGCCTTTTTTGGCCTCTTGCAAGGGGGGATATTTCCCCACGGGTTTTGGAAAGTTGCGTCACACACCGTGCCTTCCTTTTCCTTTGCTAATCCCCTTTCCTTCTCTATCAAACTCCTCACCATCTCTCTCAACTCCTCCATCCTTTTCTTCCCCACTATATTGCCCCCCCCCACCCAATCGCCCTTCCAGTTCCTTCTCCATCTTGTCCTCCACCTCCTTCGTCTCCGCTGTTTTTTCCTCTGTGCTCTCCACTCTCACTGTCTCCTCACTCTCCTCCATCCTCGTTGCCGTCTTCTTCTTCTTCTTTTTCTTTTCCTTTTCTCCTTCAACCTCCTTCCCAACCTCTATTCCAGCTCTTTCTCCTTCCATCCCGGCCACCTCTTCTTCTGTCCCGGCCACCTCTCCTCTGTCCCGTCCTCCTCTTCTTCCATCCCGTCCTCTTTCTCTGTCCCAGCTCTCTCCTCCTCTTTTTCTTCTCCACCCTCCGACTCCTTCTGTGCCAGTCCTTCCACCCCCATCTTCCGGCTCCTCTCTTGCTCGTCTTCCTCCATCCTCCGCTCTCGCTCCCCCCCCAGCTGCAGACGAGTATGACCTCCGCCGAGCCGGGCAATCCCGCCACAGGTGTGCTTCCGAGCCACACCCGTGGCATTTCTTCGGCTCGGCGCAATCCCTCGCCTCGTGCTCAGTCGATCCACAGTATCTGCACCTCCTCGTGCTGCACGAGGCGAGTGTGTGGCCGTAGGCCATACATCGCCCGCAGAACGGAGGCTGACGGGCATAGTGTAACGTCCCCCTGTCAGCCCCCAGGGAGAACAACGCTGGAGGATGGAGGTAGCCATCCATCCCCTTCGGGTCCTCTCTGAGGAGAGCCTGGAAGCATCTCCTCCCATTCCAAAAGCCCAAGGAATCCTTTATGTGCCTTGCTGAGGAGACGCCATCCAGGTATCTCCCCAGAAAGGCCCTCACCTCCTCATCTTTCACATGAGGGTTGTATACGTTCACTGTGACCAGCCTGAAATTGGTTTTGGCCAGGCTAGTCACCTCGTAATGGCACAGGGGTCTCTCCTTGCCCATCTCTCTCGCCCTTTTCATTACCTCCTCGTGCTTCTCATCTTTGTGGAACGTCACCTCGAAAGCACTCTCCCTCGGATTGTCCTGAAGGCACAAGACATCCATCACCTCCACTTTCAAGGTCGTCATTAAAACGTTTCTCCCGAACGTCTCCCTCCCGAACTGTTCCAACTCCTTCTCTCTCCAGGCAAACCTCACTGTGTTTGCCAAACCGACCACCGGAACCGACCTGTGCTGTGCACTTTTCTCCATTTTTCTCACTTTTCCCTCTCTTAAATGAAGAGAAACCGAAACCAACAATTTCCTCCCTCCGGCCTTCCTTCGACCTCTTGGCTCAGGGGCTCTAGGACACCTCGGTGTCAAGCTTGTACTGAGCCAAAAGGCCGAGAAGCGATAACCCACAAATGGAACCCTGAAACCGCCGGACCCCCGGGGGTCTCGACAGACCTCAGCGGGTGGGTTGGCAAAAGCCAGCTCCTCTCTCCCTCCAACCCCCACTCAACCAACCAACCAACCAACCAACCACCGTTTCCCTGGCAACAAACAGGCAGGTGTTTTTTGGAAAAAGTCGCTAATGCGTCTTTAAGTCACTATCCTGGCCCATCTCTGTCAATTTCCCTTGAAACAAGATACCGGGCTCTGCAAGAAGCAAAGCCGCTCCAAAAATACGTTGAACTCGTAAGTGTTCCTCTCCACGGAAGTCTTTAGTAAAAGGCGAAAGGCTTGTGCGTAATGAAGAGAAACCAGAGTCATATGGAAGTCAAGAGGTCGGGGCCCGAGACACACTCTGTGCACTCTAGGCAGGGTTCCCGCGGGTGCTCCCGGAACCCACTCTTCCAAGTTTTCGAGGGCTGTCTGTGGATAAAAAGAAGGTCACAGACACAGAGGCACAGAGAGACAGAGAGAGAGAGAGAGCGAGAGAGAGAGAGAGAGAGAGAGAGAGAGAGAGAGAGAGAGAGAGAGAGAGAGAGAGAGAGAGAGAGAGAGAGAGAGAGAGAGAGAGAGAGAGAGACACACACACACACAATCCTGGCCCCAATTCTTTTTTTTTTTTTTTTTTTTTTTTTTTTTTAAGTAAAATGGCGGGAAACGGGGGACCCCATTGAAGAGCGCTTCGCCTTTCTTTCAGTTTGAATGTTTCTTTCCTTCTCTTCTTCTGCTAGCTAGCCAGCTAGCTAGCTAGCCAGCTGTTTACAGAGCTTTGTGAATTTGCATTTTTCCTTGACAACGGAAGAAAAGTGTTGCACCGTTCCCGGAGGTACTGCAATACCGGGTCGATGCGTGGAGCGGACGGAGCAAGCCCCATTTCCGACTCCCTGTTCGAAAAATCCATTTAATATGTAGTCCCCCGATGGGGGACGTATCAGATATTAAACTGATAAGAACAGATTTTTTTTTTTTTACAAAATATTTTTATTACTTTCCAAAAACCAAACAATAATCTTCCAAACTTCAGTCAACTTAAATTACTTTCCAACAACCAAACAATAATCTTCCAAACTTCAGTCAACTTAAATATACAATCCCACCACACTACCACTAATCATTCCAATACTAATTGATTTTAGCCAACTCCCAAAACCAATAACCAATGACCTACAAACTACCAATATACACCACCATATTACAGCAATTTCTCACCCAGTGCCCCCCTTCGCTATCTTGTCTGACTGTGACCTTACATCACTCCCATCTCCCACCATCCCCCCTCCCCTGAACACAGCAACAGCACCCGGCACATTCCCCACCCTCAGGTCCATCACCCCCCCCTCTTCCGGACTCCGCTCCGGGGACATCGCATCCACAAATAAATAGTCAGACTCTCCCTCCATCATCCAGGTTTGAGCCATACCCGGGAGGTCAAGCTCAGCGAGGGGTTTAAAAGAGGATGGAGACGGAGCCCACGAGGGCCCCGCTACCTCCCCGTCCCCCCGTTCTGCCCCCCCCCCCTTCTTTCCACCCTTCCTCCTTACCGCCTTTTTTGGCCTCTTGCAAGGGGGGATATTTCCCCACGGGTTTTGGAAAGTTGCGTCACACACCGTGCCTTCCTTTTCCTTTGCTAATCCCCTTTCCTTCTCTATCAAACTCCTCACCATCTCTCTCAACTCCTCCATCCTTTTCTTCCCCACTATATTGCCCCCCCCCACCCAATCGCCCTTCCAGTTCCTTCTCCATCTTGTCCTCCACCTCCTTCGTCTCCGCTGTTTTTTCCTCTGTGCTCTCCACTCTCACTGTCTCCTCACTCTCCTCCATCCTCGTTGCCGTCTTCTTCTTCTTCTTTTTCTTTTCCTTTTCTCCTTCAACCTCCTTCCCAACCTCTATTCCGACTCCTTCTCCTTCCATCCCGGCCACCTCTTCTTCTGTCCCGACCACCTCTTCTTCCATCCCGTCCTCTTTCTCTGTCCCAGCTCTCTTCTCCTCTTTTTCTCCTCCACCCTCCGACTCCTTCTGTGCCGTCCTTCCACCCCCATCTTCCGGCTCCTCTCTTCCTCGTCTTCCTCCATCCTCCGCTCTCGCTCCCCCCCAGCTGCAGACGAGTATGACCTCCGCCGAGCCGGGCAATCCCGCCACAGGTGTGCTTCCGAGCCACACCCGTGGCATTTCTTCGGCTCGGCGCAATCCCTCGCCTCGTGCTCAGCCGATCCACAGTATCTGCACCTCCTCGTGCTGCACGAGGCGAGTGTGTGGCCGTAGGCCATACATCGCCCGCAGAACGGAGGCTGACGGGCATAGTGTAACGTCCCCCTGTCAGCCCCCAGGGAGAACAACGCTGGAGGATGGAGGTAGCCATCCATCCCCTTCGGGTCCTCTCTGAGGAGAGCCTGGAAGCATCTCCTCCCATTCCAAAAGCCCAAGGAATCCTTTATGTGCCTTGCTGAGGAGACGCCATCCAGGTATCTCCCCAGAAAGGCCCTCACCTCCTCATCTTTCACATGAGGGTTGTATACGTTCACTGTGACCAGCCTGAAATTGGTTTTGGCCAGGCTAGTCACCTCGTAATGGCACAGGGGTCTCTCCTTGCCCATCTCTCTCGCCCTTTTCATTACCTCCTCGTGCTTCTCATCTTTGTGGAACGTCACCTCGAAAGCACTCTCCCTCGGATTGTCCTGAAGGCACAAGACATCCATCACCTCCACTTTCAAGGTCGTCATTAAAACGTTTCTCCCGAACGTCTCCCTCCCGAACTGTTCCAACTCCTTCTCTCTCCAGGCAAACCTCACTGTGTTTGCCAAACCGACCACCGGAACCGACCTGTGCTGTGCACTTTTCTCCATTTTTCTCACTTTTCCCTCTCTTAAATGAAGAGAAACCGAAACCAACAATTTCCTCCCTCCGGCCTTCCTTCGACCTCTTGGCTCAGGGGCTCTAGGACACCTCGGTGTCAAGCTTGTACTGAGCCAAAAGGCCGAGA